>NC_080050.1:12283452-12360952 GCF_026212465.1 Amaranthus tricolor | reverse complement strand
ACCCACTTTTCTTTTTTTTTTATATAATAATTATGATTATTATTATTTTTTTTTAATCCTTACAATTTTAAATCTTTTAATAAAATGAGTTAACTTTGTTATTTAAATCCTTGCTCTTTTATACTACTCTTACAATTTTAAATTACATGTTTAAATTTATTCTTTTTTTAAAATAAAGTATATAAAATAAAAAGGAGTCTTTTAAATTATTTTTGAATGGGTTGATCGGGGTATTAAATTGAGATATATTATTTTTCCCGTATAGACAGCGGATTCGTAGACAGAGATTATTAGGAGCGTACGTTGTTTAGGATCGCGTGACAAGGTAATTCTCAATGTCCATCTAATTTATCCCGTTAGTATTATGTGCTAAGTGATAATTAATGTGTTTAAATAGAATGCATGATTTTATATGACATTATTTTATATGATGTTATGTTTTATATATTCTCAAATTATAATTACTATTCACTAGTGGAAAAAATTGTATTTGTTGCTCATCATTTGCTGCGGTTTTTGTGTATTAGCAGCAAAAAATAGGAAAATGTATTAGAAAAAAAAAAATACTCTAATTGCTGCGGTATCCCCTTGACCGCAGCAAATAACCTAGCATCTTGCACTAATTGCTCCGGTTTTTCCACAACCACAGCAAATACTTCTTCAAAGTTGATTAATTGCTCCGGTTTTTCTACAACCGCAGCAAATAACTCTTCAAAATTAGATTAATTGCTCCGGTTTTGTTATGAACCGCAGCAAATGACCATTGGAAAAAAATAAATTTTGTTAAAACCCGCTAGTTTCTTTTTTATTCACATATCTTCTCAAATACGTTATACAGTTTGCTTTGTTCCTCATTGAAAAAACGCTTCATCTTCATCTTCATTTGCTTCGTTCCTGTTCTTCATCTTCACAAACGTATAAGATAAGCATCAAGATCATTTGTGTTCGTTTCTTGTGTTCATCTTCATTTTCACAAACGGTCATTTGCTGTTATTCATCATTCTTGTTGCTGTTAATCTTCACAAACGGTCATTTGCTGCTGTCATGATTCTTAACTTGTTGCTGTTCATCTTCACATACGGTTTCTGAAGGTAAATCCTTGCTTCTGTTCTTGTTCATCATCAAACTTCGAATTTTCATAAACCCCTACTATTCTTCTACTGTACGTGTTCTTGTTCATCATCATCATCATTCTTTATTCACTGATTTATTTTTTGAAGTTTTTCTAATTTTTCTGTTGTTGTGACCTTTTAATTGTTATTCAACCAAAATTTTGTTGGCTGTCGCTGCTTGCTTCTGTCTTGCTTCATGGTGAATCACGTTTATTGTAGTACATGATGATAGATACTACTTACTAGATAGACTATGGCATGTATTGTGATTTGGTTATAGTTGTGTTAGAGAACTACCCAGTTGTGATCATCGTAGAATTAAAAGGGTCGAGGGAATCAACGATTAGTGCAACTTGAACTTTGTTAATGATAAGTAGACTATGAAATGTATTGTGATTTGTTTAAGGTTATGTTAGTGAGCTTCTCACCATCTTGATTTTCACTTGGAAAAGTTAGAGTATGACCAAATATAATTTAATAGACTTCTGCACCTAAACCAATTGGTTGTATTATGAAAACCAGACTTTTGTCGGGTTATCTTTTGGACCTATATGTGTAAGCCCAACAACAAGCTCATCAATTTGTCTCAATTCCTCATTGAATAAAGAAGTTTTTAGTGATGTCTAAACTCAATTTTAATTACATAAGTCGAAATTAAATACAAAATAATATAAAGTACAAAATATAATCAAGAACCTTAGAACATGTTGTTTTCATATTTTATATTAATATTTTTACTTACTAATTTTTCAATACTAATAATTTCAAATTATTTATGCAAAGTGGAAATTAATGAAGTATATAACTGACAGAGTGGTGATAATGTGACATCGAATAAATAAGAAATTTTTTGTTGGTTTTGAAGTAGATTAATTATTTAAATGTACCTCTAGTGGAATTTTTTTTGTATTGCGAGAATGTTTATATTATTTCAATTTAAATTTTATATTTTGTTAATTGACAAGAAAAATCTAATTATATCATTGCAAAGAAAGGAAATATTGAATTAAGTTTTGAATTAAGAAACTACAATAGTATATCTATTTTTATGAGAACACCAATTATTTATCTTAGTAATAAGTTTTCGATTTTCACTACAAATAGAAAGATCAATTTGCAAGTTTATATTTTTATTATTTCACTTGTAATTTAGTAATTTAGTTATAAATGTGGTTTGTGAATGTGGTTTGTGTGTGGTTTGTTAATTATTTGCATATTTTGTTAAAAATGTGGTTTGTAGTTATACTTGTCTTTAATTATTATTTATATTTTGAATGTTATATTTCTAAGGTTATACAATGTTAATTATTCAAAGTATATATTTTTAGGAATGTGGTTTGTTGTTTATCATTTATATTGTGGTTTGTGGTTTGTTAATTAATTATTTGCATATTTAGAAAATATGTTTGTTATAAATAAGTATATATGTTTTGTTGAAATACACGAAGATGGTCGAATGCAACAAGAGGGGGTGAATTGTTGTGTATCTAACTTTACTTCGTTTTTCTTCTAATTTGCGGAAATGTTAACAAACAAAATAAAGATTAAACGTAAAAAGCAAAAGATAAAAAGGAGAAAAAGATTTTACGTGGAAACCTTCTTGGCCTAATAAGAAGGAAAACCACGACCCCCCGGGATTTCAAAATTCTCACTATGTTTTAGGCAATCAAATACAATTACATAAAACAATTTGCTTCACTTGAAGCTTCTCTTCTCTAGGCCTAATTCTCTTTCTCTATTCTCCCTTTCTCTTTCTCTATTCTCACGATTCTCTTTTCAATTCCCTTAGACTTTTTCGTAAGTCTAATTACAACAAAACACTCATTAACCCTTACAAGGCCAATTCTCAAGAGATTAAAAATTAAAATAATTACTTAAGAAAAATATAATAAATTAATTGGCTTTTAAAAACAGAAAATATTTTTCTTAAATGATCTCCCTTTAATGGAAACTCTTGGATTGAAATCGGTTTGAGCAAAGTTCCTCCTATTTATAGTGGGAACAGACAGCAGTTACCTCAGGCACACCTCCCACTATCATCCACGTTCTCAAAACAAAGATAGTGGAATTGCCAAAAGAATAAATGACCGGCTGTCATTTGCTCAAAGATAAAATCAGTTTCCTTAAGCTAAAAATAGCATAGGAGTTAAAAAGAACAAGATCCTAAAAAATAAGAGATGTTGTTTTAGCCGTCCAAATTTGAAAGGAGACTTATTCAAAATGAAGAATAAGTCTTCTCCACATTTTAGGCGTTTAAAAAAAAACTTTTTGCCAATTAATAAATTAATTTAATTAAGCAACTAATTAAACTTTTAATCTTTTACATTAACTAAAAAACAGAAAACATAATTTTCGTAACTTTCAGTCAATGTCTTCTCCAGACCTGTATCGTGGGGAACAACGTACTGTCTCCATCTACAACTTTCGTCAGAATGTTTACTCTAGGAACAGTAAGCTGACTTCTAAAGCAATTGTCCAACTTCTTGGATATTCAAGACACGTACAACTTCCACGAACAAAGTCATAGGCTTCATCAACGATTAACACAATCGGATATTCACCTACAAAACAATCTCTAAAATATGTTTGTTTATCTAAAAGTGAAGTCATCATCAAAACCTTAAGAGCCAAAAAATTCCCCCTTTTTGATGATGACAAACTTTATAAACAAACTTAAGTATACTAGAGTAAAGCAAATGTTGAAGAGCAGGTTAGAGATTAAAACAACTCTTCTTAACTTAGTAAATATAATTTACCAAGCATATCATAAACCAACTTACTCTATAAAACATAATAGCAAATATGTTTTAAAATTTTCAAAAATAATTAAACTAAGAAGAACTAATATAAAATAGACTAACAAAAAGTATTAAGTATTTTCAAGAGAAACAACTTTAAAACAGTTAAACCAAAACAAACAATTAACCAAAATATCCATAATGTTAAAAACAACACAGATGATAAATTTAGCATAAACATAATTAGCAGCATGATAATTAGCAACATGATCTTTACACACAACACATTATCTCCCATAATTGAATCAATATGAATCAATTGAGATATGTAACTGTCAATTCACACAGCTCCTCTTAAGTTTGTGCATTCTCTTCCCCCTTTTGTCACCAATCAAAAATAAGATAAGGAATATCAATCCTCAGCACAAAACATATAGAATTGTCAGTGATGAAAGCAAGAAACAATAATAAAAGTAAGTGCCATGAACAATAATCAAACCTGCATATAGTTCGTTGTCACAGACCATTAATAAAAGCAAAGAAAAGTAGCAAATGTTCAACGTAACAACAACAATGTACCCCAGATGGTACAAAGTAAAAAGTGAAATTGTTTGTGAAATGCAACAACCATTCAAATCTTAAAAAAAAACATAGGGAGAGGGTTCAAGGGGCAGTCTCTTCTTCATCCACATATTCGGTCTGCACTTCTAATGTATCCAACTTTGCACCAAGACGATTCTCCATCATGGTAAGTTGATCAACAATTGAAGCGAGTGAGACACGAACTTCATCTTGAAAAGCACTGAATTGAGACTGTAGGTCAATGAGCTTGGAGAGAACAGAATGTGAGGAAGCTGTAGAGATAGGATCAGCACAACCAATACCAGGAGATGATGGAAATGGTGGTGGTGTAAAGTGAATAAGTGATGGAGGTGGTGATGGAGAGTGATTTGGTGGTGGAGTGGTTGGCTTGGGAGAGAGAGGTTCATTTGAAGTAGGCTCAGGAATGGTTTCAGAAGTGATATCATCAACCAATGCAGCCTTTTGTTTTGAAGCAAGCCTCTTACTCTTCCTTTGAACTGCTTTACCCTTCCTCCTTAATGTAATCACAAGCTCTTCATCACTGGAATCATGACAGAGATCATGAGGCACTTCTTCTCCTAAAGCTTCTTCCTCTCCTTGTTCCCCCTCTTTTCTTACCCCCTCTTCCTGTTCCCCTTCTTTTCCTTCTTCAGTGGGAACATGCCCTTGTTCTTCCTCCTCTACTTCCTCTTCTTTTTCTTTTTCATTTTCTTTTTCGTCTTCATTTTCTTTTTCTATTTATTCTTCTTTTTCTCTTTCTTCTCCTTTTTCCTTCTTTATTTTTACTTCTTTTTCAATTTCTTCTTCTTCTTTATCTATTTCCTCCTCATCAGAACCTACATCAACTATTTCTTCTGATTCATTTACTAACACCCCTTCATCATTTAGTTTGAGATGCAAATTCTTCAAACATCTTGCACCAATTTTCATATTGGGTCCCATTGGGAACTCCAGCCCATCCAATGGTACCCCAAACTTGCGAAAAATCCATGTTAACAGCCCCCCATAGCCAACAACATTCTTTTTCTCAATGCAGTCAGATAAATGTGATATCATCAAAGATGGAAAATTTATTTTTATTTGATTATCCATGCAATAAATCAAGGTTGCATCACGTAGACTCACCTCACTCCTCTTGGAGTTTCGGGGCAAAATGAATCTTCGTGCAACATTGTAAAGTAATTTATGCATTGGAGACAAGATATTGTGACTGATTTTACCCTTCTTTTGTGCAACCCCTAAAAACTTAAAATCGTTTTTTCATTTATTCCTGAAAAAACTATCTTTGCACCAACACAATATGTATCAAACCCAACATTTGGAACATTGAACCATTCCCCCAACAATGCGCTATTAAACTCTAATTTTATGTTCCTAACCATACTAGAACACATTCCACAGTCATTGGAAAAGTTTGAAATAAACTCTCGCATAATGTTTGGGAAAATGGGATTACAACTAAACTCAGTCATCAAAACCTCCCATTCTTGAAATTTTAAAATAGTATGAAGTTGAGGAAAGTGTTTAGAGTCATACCAGTATTTATCTACCCCAAATCCGACGGACATTTCCTTTGCAATCTCTTTAGCACTGTTAGGATCAACTTGCTTCAAACGCTTGACCGCTTTGGAGGATGATTCACCTTTTGGTGAGAATATTTTTCGTTTTGTTCCAACATTTTCAGTAGTTTCTTGGGATGGTGATGGTGCAGCGTTCAGTAATGGGGGTGGATGAACAATTTTTAAGGGTTTTGGCTGGATGTTTTGGTGGGATGTAGAGGCTTTCTTTCCTGATTTAGAAGTTTTCTTGCTTGATTTTGGTGTTTTCATGTTTGAATTTTAAAAGGTTGAGAGAAGAAGAAGAACGGTTTCTTGAGACGGTTTTGAGAAGGGAAGATGATAGTTTGAGTGATTTAATGTGGTAGGGCTTTTTAAAGATGGCTGACGGTTACCTCACGTCCCATCTCATCAATGCCATTCATCATGGCTTTTGATATGGAAGGATTGAGTGGAGTTGGGATTGAATTTTGGATTAAACCGTTTCCCTTAAAATTTTTATTTATTTAAGTTTAAAATGGCTATACATTTTTCAAACAATATGATAATATAATTTATGATATCAAAATAAAATACGAAATCAAAATAAAGTAATTTAAAAAAAATGAATTATGATATTATGAAATATTATAAAGAAAATAACGAACATATTGCTTTGGTCTGATCAAATTAACAACATGCAAACAAGAGAATATTCATAGTACAAACTTTATTACGTGTTTACCTGATCCATGCAATAATTGATTCTCAATCAAAATATTGAGGTTGATTCCTGACCCTCTTTTTTCATGATGCTTCATTGGGAATTTTATGCAACCAACTTTAGCGGAGCTTGATCATACCAAGTTCCAATCTCATCTTCTCATATTGTTCCCTTGGAAGCAGTTTGGTCAGAATATCTGCAACTTGTTCATAAGTATTGACATGCTTTAATACAATGTTTTTGTGTTTGACGTTATCCTTAAGAAAATGATGTCTAATATGTATATGTTTAGCTCGTGAATGATGCACTGGATCTTTAGATATACATATGGCACTGGTATTATCACAATAAATAGGAATACATTCAACCTTAATACCAAAATCTCTTAGTTGCTGTTTTATCCAAAGCATTTGGGAACAGCAAGCTGCTGCTGCTACGTATTCGGCTTCTGCAGTGGATAATGCAACAGTGTTTTGTTTCTTGGAACTCCATGAAACTAAACATGACCCAAGAAATTGTACCATACCTGATGTACTTTTTCTATTGAGTAGATCACCTGCATAATCTGCATCACTAAAACCTTTTAAATCATAGACATCACTTTTAGGATAAAATAGGGACAAGTTGTCTGTTCCCTTTAAATATCTCAAAATCCTTTTTACTGCAGTGAGGTGTGATTCTTTAGGATTTGATTGAAATCTAGCACATAAACCAACACTAAAAGCAATATCAGGTCTACTAGCAGTTAGATACAATAAAGAACCTATCATACCTCTATACATAGTTTGATCTATATTAGTTCCATTTTGGTCTTCATCTAATCTAACATTTGTAGCCATGGGTGTATGCTTGGTTTTAGCATTGTTTAGTCCATATTTCTTAAGAAGTTCTTTGATGTATTTTTGTTGATGAATAAAAATACCATTTTCAGTTTGTTTAATTTGCAAACCAAGAAAGAAATTTAATTCTCCCATCATGCTCATTTCAAATTCTGTGCCCATAAGGTTGGCAAATTCTTTACATAACAAATCATTGGTAGCACCAAAAATAATATCATCAACATAAATTTGAACAACTAAAATATCATAACCTTTGTTCTTAAAGAATAAGGTCTTATCAATTTTCCCTCTTACAAAGTCATTTCGAATCAAAAACTTTGATAGTCTTTCATACCATTGCCTTGGAGCTTGTTTCAACCCATAAAGAGCTTTATCAAGCTTGTAGACATGATTAAGACAAGAGGCATTCTCAAAACCAGGAGGTTTTTCAACAAACACTTCTTCATCAAGAAATCCATTTAAGAAAGCACATTTCACATCCATTTGATATAAGTTAAAGTTCATAAAAGCAGCAAAAGAAATTAAAATTCTAATAGCCTCTAACCTTGCTACCGGTGCAAATGTCTCAGTGTAATCAATACCTTCTTATTGATTGTACCCTTTGACCACGAGTCTTGCCTTATTCTTACAATTATTCCATGCTCATCTAGCTTATTCCGAAATACCCATTTCAAACCAATTACCTTCTTGCCTTTTGGTTTGGGTTCTAAGTGCCACACTTTATTTCTTTCAAATTCATTTAATTCATCTTGCATGGCTACTATCCATTCGGAATCCTTTAGAGCTTCTTCGTGATTTTTGGGTTCAAGTGATGATAGGAACGCAAAGTGTGCACAAAAGTTTCTCAGTTGAGATCTGGTTTGTGTTCCCTTATTCATATCACTTATAATCAGATCAAGAGGATAATAACTTTGGTATTTCCAAGGTTTAGGCACAAATTCTTTGGAGGGAACAGTAGCATGTTCTGATTCAGCATCTTGATTTGCATTTTGTTCAGCTACTGGATCATCTTGGTCATCTGCGGGAACAGCTGGATTGGGAACAGTCCGCTGGTCCTATTGTGCTGGCAGTTCCTGGATTTGGTCAGTTTCTCCTGCCTCTTCTTGTATTGGCTGTTCACCTTTTGTTCCTAGATCTTGCATTTTAACTCCTTCATCATCATCTACTAAATTTGCAAGACCTATTTTAATATTATTTGTTTCCTGTTCACTTGTTGAAAAGTTAGTTTCATCAAAAATTATGTGAATAGATTCCTCTACGCACATTGTTCTCTTATTGTAAACTCTGTAAGCTTTGCTATGTGATGAATAACCAAGAAACACTGCTTCATCACTTCTTTCATCAAATTTACCTATATTTCGTTTTCCATTCACATGAACAAAACATTTGCATCCAAACACACGAAAATAGGAAATATTGGGTTTGACACCTTTGAGCAATTCATAGGGTGTCTTAGAAGTGATTGGTCTTATTAACACACGATTCAAAATATAGCATGCAGTATTAACGGCCTCGGCCCAAAAATTTCTAGGTAGACCACTAGCAATCAACATAGTTCTAGCCATTTCTTCTAAGGTTCTATTTTTCCTCTCTACCACTCCATTTTGTTGTGGTGTTCTAGGAGCGAAAAAATTGTGATTTATACCATGTTCATTGCAATAATTCATAAAGTTTGAATTTTCAAATTCTTTGCCATGATCTGATCTTATGTGAACAATTAGATTATTGGTAGATTTTTGTGTTTTATTAGCAAAAGAAACAAATTCATCAAATGCTTCATCTTTGCTTACTAAAAATAGGGTCCACGTAAATCTACTATAGTCATCAACTATGACAAACACATATCTTTTGCCACTACGGCTTTGTGTTTTCATAGGTCCACATTGATCCATATGAATTAATTCTAATGGTCTAGATGTAGTTACCAAGTACTTTGATTTAAAAGATGACCGCACTTGTTTTCCTTTAGCACAAGGATCACAAATTTCATTTTTGAGGAATTTAATTGCTGGTAGTCCTCTTACTAGGTCTTTTGATCTTAAAGTGTTGATTAATGAATAGCTAGCATGACCTAGACGTTTGTGCCAAAGAAGTGGATCTTCTTCTATAACACTAAAACATGTTAGGCTGGTTTTGGGAACAGTGTTCAGGTCCACAACATAAGTGTTCCCTTTTCTGGTTCCCTCAAGCACAGGGTCTCCTGTGTTGTTCCTAGAAATTATGCATCTTTCAGAAGTAAACTTAACAGAGTTACCTTTGTCACAAAATTGAGACATACTTAAAAGATTGTGTTTTAAATTCTCGACTAAAAATACATTGTCAATGGCATGGAAACTTGTCCTTCCAACTTTTCCTCTAGCGATTATCTCACCCTTCATATTATCACCGAAGGTTACAGTTCCCCCATCATATGCTTCAAGTGAGAGAAATTTAGATTTGTCACCCGTCATGTGCGTGGAACACTCACTGTCGAGATACCATGAGTTGTTCCCCCTCACTTGAGCCTACAATGCAAATTAAGCGTTAGGATCAGGAACCCAGTTCTCCTTGGGTTCCTTGTTGATTACACATGAATCATATTTCTTAATCCATAACTGTTCAACATGAATTTTATTTGCTTTGTTGTGTTGTTTCCTTTTTACACATTGATATTTTAGGTGTCCAATCTTGCCACAAAAGGAACATATTTTACTACTAGGGAGATCAACATAGACCTTTTTCTTTTTATCACATTTAACATAACCTAAACCTTCTTTATTCTTTGGTTTAGCATTTAGAATCCATTTGGGAACTTCATTGATTTTTTCTTTTCCTTTTAAATTAAGTTGATCTTGTAAAAACTTATTTTCTCTTTCACATGATTCTAATTTTAATTTTAATTCTTGAAATTCTGTGCTAAACACATTAGTGAATTTATCATTTTCATGCCATTTTAATCCTAGCAATTTGTTTTGATTCAATTCAATGTTAAGAATGATGAATTCCTGCTTTATTTTTTCCAGTTGCTCTTGCAACATGATATTTTGATCTAACAAATCAAAAAATCTACTTTGCACATCAATCCTAAAGGTATTTAGGTATGAAATATGATCTTTACTTAAGTTAAGGTCTTTTTCAATTTGGAGACACTTAGCTGTTTTTTCATCCAACTTTTCTTGTGCCTCTAAAATTAATTTAATCAATTTATCCTTACTTAAGCTAAATAGATGTTTAGGAGATGAACTAGAAGACATTACCTCTTTTTCCTTAGTCTCTTCATGAGATGCCATGAGATATAGATTTGCTGTTTCTTCCTCTTTTGGAACTTCAGTTTCAGCTTCGCTTTCCGTATCACCCCAAGCTGCAATCATTGCTTTACGAAAATCTGTTCAGAATTTTCCTTTCCTAGGTATTCTTCCAGCTTCCCTTGTCTTCCCTTTGCCTTTTTCATTCTTCCATAGAGGGCAATCCTTGATGAAGTGATCAGTACTTTTGCATTTGTGACATTCAAAATTTGTCTTCAAGTTAGCAGTTCCTCTTTCCTTATAATTTCTTTGATTTCCATATTTGCTGTTCCTGAAGAATTTTTTGAATTTACATGCCAACATAGCAGCTTCCTCTTCACCAGCTTCTGATTCTTCGCTATCATCTGCTGCCAGAGCCAGTCCTTTGTTTCGGGAACTGTCAGCTGTTCCCAAATGCAGTTCGTGTGTCATGAGTGAACCAGCCAGCTCTTCCAAATTGAACTTGGTGAAATCTTTGGACTCCTGGATGGCTGTGACCTTGGCTCTCCAACGTTCATCTTGTGGAAGACTTCTCAGTATTTTCCTTACTTGTTCATCAACAAGAATGATCTTACCAAGAGAGACAAGTTCGTTTGTAATGTTGGTGAACCTGGTAAACATCTCTTAGATGTTTTCCTTAGATTCCATAACAAACCTTTCATATTTTGACATTAGTAGGTCAATCTTGGATCGCTTCACTTCACTGGTACCTTCATGGGTAACTTCCAGCAGATCCCAAATTTGCTTGGCAGTTTTACACCCCATTATGCGATTGTGTTCATTTGGTCCAAGACCACAGTGAAGTAATTTGATAGCAAGAGCGTTCATCTCCATCTTTTGAAAATCTTCTTTTTCATATTCAGTGATTGGTTTTGGAACAGCTTCATTGTTGGAGTTGCTGGTCGTCACCTCAAAGTCTCCAATTTCAATGACTCTCCAAACTTGATAGTTTTTGGCCTTTATGAAGATTTCCATTCTATTTTTCTAGTAAGTATAGAATTTCCCATCAAACATGGGTGGCCTTTGCGTAGAGTACCCTTCTTCCATGCGTTCGTTCATCTTCAACATCTTGCCAGGGAACAAGATACTTCACTCAGGGTTTCCTAATTAAATGAGGAACAGGGCTCTGATACCAATTGTTGAAATACACGAAGATGGTCGAATGCAACAAGAGCGGGGGTGAATTGTTGTGTATCTAACTTTACTTCGTTTTTCTTCTAATTTGCGGAATTTTTAACAAACAAAATAAAGCTTAAACGTAAAAAGCAAAAGATAAAAAGGAGACAAAGATTTTACGTGGAAACCTTCTTGGCCTAATAAGAAGGAAAACCACGACCCCTCGGGATTTCAAAATTCTCACTATGTTTTAGGCAATTAAATACAATTACATAAAACAGTTTGCTTCACTTGAAGCTTCTCTTCTCTAGGCCTAATTCTCTTTCTCTATTCTCCCTTTCTCTTTCTCTATTCTCACAATTCTCTTTTCAATTCCCTTAGACTTTTTTGTAAGTCTAATTACAACAAAACACTCATTAACCCTTACAAGGCCAATTCTCAAGAGATTAAAAATTAAAATAATTACTTAAGAAAAATATAATAAATTAATTGGCTTTTAAAAACAGAAAATATTTTTCTTAAATGATCTCCCTTTAATGGACACTCTTGGATTAAAATCGGTTTGAGCAAAGTTCCTCCTATTTATAGTGGGAACAGACAGCAGTTACCTCAGGCACACTTGCCACTGTCATCCACGTTCTCAAAACAAAGATAGTGGAATTGCCAAAAGAATAAATGACCGGCTGTCATTTGCTCAAAGATAAAATCAGTTTCCTTAAGCTAAAAATAGCATAGGAGTTAAAAAGAACAAGATCCTAAACAATAGGAGATCTTGTTTTAGCCGTCTAAATTTGAAAGGAGACTTATTCAAAATGAAGAATAAGTCTTCTCCACATTTTAGGCCTTTAAAAAAAAACTTTTTGCCAATTAATAAATTAATTTAATTAAGCAACTAATTAAACTTTTAATCTTTTACATTAACTAAAAAACAGAAAACATAATTTTCGTAACTTTCAGTCAATGTCTTCTCCAGACCTGTATCGTGGGGAACAACGTACTGTCTCCATCTACAACTTTCGTCAGAATGTTTACTCTAGGAACAGTAAGCTGACTTCTAAAGCAATTGTCCAACTTCTTGGATATTCAAGACACGTACAGCTTCCACGAACAAAGTCATAGGCTTCATCAACGATTAACACAATCGGATATTCACCTACAAAATAATCTCTAAAATATGTTTGTTTATCTAAAAGTGAAGTCATCATCAAAACCTTAAGAGCCAACATGTTTAAAAGTTGTGTATTAATTTTGTTTTGAATCAATTAATCACACTAATTAGGATGACAAACGATCGTTCTTGGATGTATGGAAGCATTGAATCGTCGGAATTTATTGATGGCGTATTAGAATTTTGTAGTATTGCGGTTGAACATCAAGTTACGACGGGGGGAGTTGGTTTTTATTTCCCATGTGTCAGTTGTGGCAATGTATCAAAGGTAGATAGTGTTGATATCCTTAGGGAGCACATACTTCGACGTGGGTTTAGGCCTCAATATCATGTTTGGGTTTGGCATGGTGAGGAGGGAGTTTATAAAGATAAAAGTGTTGTTGAGGACGTCAATAATGTGGCCGATGTCAATGATGATGTAGTAGATCATGTTGATGGGTATGAGACAGATGAAGAGAATGTCGATGAGGATGTGGATCGTGTTGATGAGATGATGGAGGGAGTCGAGGATGAGTTAGGAAAACGTCCTCGTGTTTTTGACTTGTTGACAGAGGCTTCTCAAAAGCCTTTGTACCCTGGATGTACAAGGTTTACCAAACTAACAGCAGTGTTGACAATTTTCAACATTAAGTCAAAGTTCAATTGGAGTGACGCTAGTTTCACAATGTTATTAGAAGCGTTAGGTAAGATGCTTCCTGAGGGAAATGAACTTCCAAAGTCGACATATTATGCCAAAAAGCTCATGTGTCCTTTCGGCTTAGAGTACCAGAAGATTCATGCGTGTCCGAATGATTGTGTGTTGTATCGGAATGAAAACGAGAACTTAGAAGAGTGTCCTAGGTGTGGGTTATCGCGCTACAAGCGTAAAGGGGCTCGGGATGCTAAAGGGCCCCCGGCCTAGGTATTGTGGTATCTTCCAATAATACCTAGATTCAAGCGCTTGTTTTCTATAAAGAAAGATGCGTTAAATTTGAGGTGGCATGCAGATAGGGTGAAGAAAGGTCACTTGCTCACACATCCATCTGATTCTCTGGAGTGGAAGAGTATAGATAGGTTGCATAAGACTTTTGGGGATGAGGTTCGTAATTTAAGGCTCGGACTGTGTACGGATGGAATGAACCCATTCGGCAATCTTAGTTCTCAACATAGTACTTGGCCGGTACTTTTAGTGATCTATAATTTGCCACCTTGGTTGTGTATGAAGCGTAAGTACATAATGCTTTCGCTTCTTATCTCGAGTCCTAAACAACCTGGCAATGACATAGATGTGTATCTTGCACCTCTCGTTGAGGATTTGAGAAAGATGTGGGATGAAGGCGTTTCAGTGTTTGATGCATATGCTAATGAGGAGTTCACCTTGCGTGCAATGCTTTTATGCACCGTTAATGACTTTCCGGCATATGGCAACTTATCGAGGTATAAGAACAAAGGGAAGAAAGCATGCCCAATATGTATCGATGACATGGAATCCACGTGTATTCCTAAGTGCAAACACGTATTCATGCACCATCGAAAGTTCCTCCCACGAGACCACCAATATCGTAAGAAGAAGAAGTTGTTCAACGGGGAGGTTGAGGACCGTGTAGCTCGTCGACCGTTGACCGGTTATGAAGTTTATGAACAGGTTAAGGGAGTTGAGACTGTATTTGGTAAAACGGGGCAAGTGCAAGGGGGTGAAGACCGATTATGGAAAAAAGAATCAATCTTTTGGAAGCTTCCATATTGGAGAGATCTACAGGTTAGGCATTGTCTTGACGTTATGCATATAGAGAAAAATGTATGCGATGCCATACTCGGGACTCTCATGAACATTCCGGGTAAGACAAAAGATGTTAGGGCCGTGCGAGATTGGTTTGAATGTAAGGGTCTTCGTCCGTTGTTGTGGGCACATGTTAAGGTGAGTAAGAAAAGAAATAGAGTTGATGAAGTTGGTGGCAGTAAGAAGAAGATGAGTAATGACAAAGTTTATTTGCCTCCAGCTTGCTACACCTTGTCCAAAACAGAGAAGCGGACATTTTGTGAGTGTTTGTATGGCATTAAGGTTCCGTCTAGGTACTCATCCAACATGAAGAGATTTGTGAGCCTAAATGGTGAGCTGAAGTTGGGAAGCATGAAATCTCACGATTGCCATGTAATGATGCAAGTGTTCTTACCAATTGCAATCCGTGGAATACTGCCAAAACATGTGAGATATGCTATTACCGAGCTATGTTCGTTCTTCAACACAATTTGTAGTAAAGTTCTTGATCTCTTTAAACTTGATGCACTTCAACTTGACGTGATTGTAACTTTATGCAAGTTTGAGATGTATTTTCCACCTTCTTTCTTTAACATAATGGTTCATCTTATTGTCCATCTCGTTCGTGAGATCAAGCTTTTGGGTCCAGTTTTTTTAAGGTGGTGTTATCCTTTTGAAAGGCACATGGGTGTTTTACAAAACAAGGTGAGGAATCCAGCACAACCCGAGGGGAGTATGATTCAAGGCACTGTGAGCGATGAGATTAGTAACTTTATAGCCGAGTATTTGGCCATGGAAAAGCCTATTGGACTTCCCACCTCTAGACATGAAGGAAGGCTTGAAGGAAAAGGAACAATTGGCTCTGTCATGGTATTATTTATTTATTTATTTATTTATATTACTTAAATACCCCTTGACCTTTTGGGTTGACTTTGACTTTCGATCAACGGGCCTTTTCTGGATTCCCCATCTTCCTTGAATGGCCCATGGGCCAATTGTCTCTAAAAACCCTAACTTCCCCTAAGGGAATGACCATCAAATTGACTCACCTCCCCATTCTCCCATAATGCATGGTTCTCCTTGCTTGGTAACTCCCCACTTCCCCTTAATTGTATGGTAATCCCTCCTCCATGGGAATGGACTACCCATGTCTCCCATGATCTTCAACTCCCACTTTATGATGTAACCTCCCTTCCTCATCATTATAAATAGGGGCTACCATCAAGAGAGGAGGGGGCATCTGAAAATAATTCTCTTAAGCATCCTTGCTCATACTCCACTTCATTAGCCTACCAACAATCCAATAACATTCCCCACTGCATCTTTTTGTATTCATTCTGTACCATATTCTCATATCCACGTTCTAACTTGAGCGTCGGAGGGGTTTTCCGGGAGATCACCCCCCGGACAAGGCTAACGAGTTGTTTTACAGGAATTCAAGTCACTTCCTCCCACGAGTTACTCCTCTTGATCACACTTCTACCTATCTCCAGGTATTTTAAGTGTCTTTTGCACTCCCTCGTTTCATCACCGAAACAGTTTGGCGCCGTCTGTGGGGAAACCGATTGAACAAAAAGTCATGGCTCTTAAGAGAAATCCGACTCAAACAGCCACCGTGCATAGCACAGATACAGATACTTCTGCAGGTCACGCTAATAATCAAGCCGTGACTCGCCGTGATCTGGACATGCTAGCACAGAACCTCACGGCTGCTTTCTCTGAACAACTCCGCGCCGTCTTGAATAATGCTCCTACTCAGCAACGAGTATTAGAAGACATGGCGGATCAAATAAAAAACTTGCGGGCACGAATCGAACCCCATCAGGAGATACCGAAGTCTCATGAATCTCAGGATGGGAACTCGAGGACGTCCCACTCCAGTAGACGCAATAAGAGGAGGCGGGAGAGATCTAGAACCTACCCGAGCCTCAGCAAAACAGGTCTGCGGGATGGCGAATCTAAAACCGCCTCTCGAGATGTCCGCACCTTCCTAGAAAGTAAGAAACAAAAGACGTCTAAAAGCGTCCAATCATTGGTGGATAAAAGGAGGGAAGAAAGAAAGCAAGCCCAAGCCGCGGAGTCTAGCCGCCGCATCACCATGCCACGGAATGAGGCCGGCAAAAGTAGCCTTTCTGGAAAACTTGTACCCATAATCTCTCCATTGGCCCCGGTGATACAAAATACCCCCAGTAATGGGAAGATAAAGATTCCAAACATGGCGGCCTTCGATGGAACGTCCTGCCCGGAGGAACATCTGATGGCCTACAAAAACTTGATGTTGCTATATACCAACGACCCGTTGTTGTGGTGCAAGTTCTTCCCGACTACTCTTACGGGAGTAGCACTGACATGGTATACTTCCCTTCCAGGAGGAAGTATACACAACTTTGCCCAACTGGAAGAGAAGTTCCTGGGCCACTTTATAGCTTCCAGGAGGCAGGAGAAATCAAATTTCCATCTACTCAGCATCACGCAATTAGAAGGAGAATCCATATCATCCTATCTAAAAAAGTTTCATGAGGCGGTGCTGAAGGTAACCGATTTGGAAGAATCGGTTGCATTAAACGCCCTGATCAACGGAATGAAGGCCCAACGGCTGAAGTTCCAGTTGGTCGAAAGTCAAGTGAAGACATACGCGGAGGCCATGAAGCAATGCCAAAGCTATGTCACGGCCTCCGAAATATGTCAGGCCCATGATCCTAAGAAACGGAGGTCTGATAAGAAGGACCCCATTGCCAATCAATCCTTGAGAAACAGAGAGGAACAAGCATTGAGGAGGGAAAGAAACTACCCTCCACGTCGTCCGGAGCCCCCGTCAGATATGGGGCCTCCACGATCCAGACATGTGTACGTCGCGGAAGGGGAAACAAGGACGCGGAGTATACTCGATGGAGGCAATGACCCGATGTTCAACCGCAACAGGAAAGACATATTCTATGCCATCCGCAATGAATTGTCAACTCCGCCTCCTACTAACACCCCCTCCAACCGTTGTAACTTCAATCTGTGGTGTGACTACCACAAAGAACACGGCCACACTTTGGCCCAATGCCGTGAACTTAAACGTATCCTGCACCAATTGGCTGATGAAGGGAAACTGTCGAGGTTCATCAACAAGGGAGACTATGTAGCAAAAGAAGTCGAAAGAAAGCCGTGGCACCAAAAACGCAGATCCCCCGGGAGGGATGAGGCCAGGCGCGAAAGTTCCAACACTCAAGGGACTATCAACCTGATTTTCGGTGGATACACTGAGGAATATCCCACCATCCGCGCCGCAAGAGATAGCGTCCATACTCTGCTGAAGGGACCCCCAATGACCACATCCAGTGGGCCGGTCATGAAATTCGATGCCACGACCTCCCAAATGCTGCAACAACCACATACTGACCCTCTGGTGGTCACTTTGAAAATTGAGCAAATGAAAGTCAAAAGGGTACTTGTAGATACCGAAAGTACGGCTGATCTTCTAACAATGGATTGCCTAAGGAAAATGCAGTTTGAAGAAAAACACTTGCAAACCCTCGATAAACCTTTGATCGGGTTTGGGGGAAACCAGGTCGTTCCACTGGGTACCATCGTACTACCCGTACGAATAGGAGAGAAGGACAAAAGTAGAACGATGCCCATACGATTCACGGTTGTAGATCTCACATTCCCCTACAACGCCATCATGGGGCTTCCGCTCATCAACAAAATCAAAGCTGCAATCTTCCCTCATCAACTCTTGCTTCAGTTTGAGCGGGATGATGGGCAAGTGGGTATACTCAAAGGGGACCAAGTGACAGCTCGTCAATGTCTAGTGAGTACCATCAAGCGAGAAACCTCCTCCACTCCCTCCAAGAGAAAGAGGGGAGACTCTTCAGCCGTCATGAGCGTGTATACAGACAACCCCAACGCCCACGGAAGGCCTCACCCAGTGGAACGGTATGAGGAGGTGGAGATGTTTGATGGGAAACAAATAAAAGTTGGAAAAAACCTCTCAGACGCAATCAAGACTGATCTCTTGGCCACCATCGCCGAGTTCCGCGATGTCTTCGCTTTCTCCACGGAAGAGATGGTATCCCTACCCATATCACGTGTCATAAACTTGATATAAAGCCAGGTTATAAACCCGTGAAGCAAAAGCTGCGACATCAGGGAAGAGAGCGAATAGAGGCCGCCAAAGAGGAGGTGGAGAAGTTATTGAAGGCCGGATTCATCAGGGAATGCAAATATTCAGATTGGCTCTCCAACGTTGTTCTCGTCAAGAAATCCAACGGGAAGTGGAGAATGTACGTCGATTTCACGGATCTAAACAAGGCATGCCCAAAAGACGACTACCCTCTCCCCAAGATAGATCGTTTGGTGGACTCCACAGCAGGACACGCCCTGTTGAGCTTCATGGATGCTAACGCAGGTTATCATCAAATCCCGTTGTCCCCCGAAGACCAACCGCACACAGCGTTCATCACGAATGCCGGCGTGTACTGCTACAAAGTCATGCCCTTCGGTCTAAAGAACGCCGGAGCCACGTATCAGAGAATGGTAAACAAAGTCTTCTAGTCTCAAATAGGCCGAAATCTGGAGGTATACGTGGACGACATGATTTCAAAGAGCAAGCAAGCATCTGAACATGCTGCAGACCTCCGAGAAACATTCATAACCCTCCGGAAGCACCAAATGCGACTCAATCCAGATAAATGCGTCTTTGGAGTTACTAGAGGTAAGTGCCTTGGTTTCCTTGTCGACGAAAGAGGGATAGAGGCAAACCCTGACAAAATTAAGGCAATCCAAGATATGAAGTCCCCAGATCCGTAAAAGAAGTGCAGAAACTAACAGGGTGCCTAGCAACCTTAGGGAGATTTCTATCCAAATCCGCGGACAAATGCTCCCCCTTCTTCAAAACCCTAAAGCAAAGCAAGTTCGAATGGACGAGAGAAGCAGAAGAAGCATTCCAGGAATTGAAGGAACACCTGTCTACCTTGCCAAAATTAGTATCACCCATCAAAGGAGAGAAGCTGGTTCTATATGTCACTATCTCCGAGTACTCGCTATCCGGAGTACTAGTGGCGGAAAGAGAAAAGAAACAACTTCCAATATACTATGTGAGTCATGCATTCCGGGGCTCAGAGGGGAACTACTGCGAAGTGGAAAAGGTCATATTTGCAATAGTGATGGCAAGCAGAAAATTGAAGCCATACTTCCAATCCCACCAGATCATCGTTCGGACTGATCAACCTTTGAAAAAGATTCTGGAAGGGAAAAATAAGTCAAGCCGCGTTACCGATTGGGCAAACCAGCTAGCAGATTTCGGAATCGAGTATGAGCCTCGCACAGCGGTCAAAGCCCAGGCCCTGGCCGATTTCATTGCTGAAAGTACTCTTCCCCCTCATCCTGAACCCAATCAAGAATAGAAGTTGTATGTAGATGGGTCCTCGACACAATTAGCAAGTGGGGCTGGACTCCTCATTGAATCGTCCGCCGGGGTCCGTATGGAAAGGGCGGTAAGATTCGAGTTCGCGGCGTCCAACAATGAGGCCGAATATGAAGCTTTATTGATGGGGCTGAAAATCTACTACGAAGCAGGGGGTAAGATATTGTCCGCATTTTCTGATTCCCAACTAATAGTTGGACAGGTAAATGGAGAATTCGAGGCCAAAGATGAAAGCATGAAAATGTACTTACAGCAAGTAAAGGAATTTGTTCAGAAATTCGACAAATTCACTTTGGTCCATATCCCAAGATCCCAAAATGCACAAGCTGACTCTTTGGCAAAGCTAGCTAGCTCAGCTGAAACATCCGCGCCCCGCGACATCATCTGGGAAGTACTTCCAAACCCCAGTATCAATCTCATGGTAAACACCATTGATAGGTCAGAAATGTGGATGGATCCTTACATCAAGTTCTTGCAGAATCAGACGCTTCCCCAAGATAAAAATCAAGCAAGAATGGTCCAGAAAAAGGCCAGATGGTTCGAACTCTACGAAGGAACGCTCTATAAAAAGTCATATACACACCCCCTTCTGAAATGTGTTTCTCCTGAAGAAGGAAACTATATCCTTCGCGAAATACACGAAGGCGGATGTGGTATTCATCGAGGAGTGCGAACCGTTGTAGGAAAGGTTCTCAGAAGCGGATATTATTGGCCCTCACTCAGGAATGACGCGGAAACCTTAATCAAAAGATGTCCTGAATGTCAATACCACTCGAAGATTGGGAGGAAGCCATCAAATTACTTGACCGCCATGCAAGCCGTTCTGCCTTTTGACAAATGGGGCATGGATCTCCTCGGCCCCTTCCCACCTGCCAAGGGCCAAAGAAAGTTCATCATTGTGACTATCGATTACTTCACCAAGTATGTGGAAGCAGAGGCTGTCAGTTTATATGGCGGAATATTATAACAAGATATGGCATCCCTCGTGTGATCATAACAGACAATGGAAGGCAATTTGTTAGCAAGAACACCACCGAGTACTGCGACAGGTTCAACATCCAAATCAGGTTCAGTTCTGTATCTCGACCTCAAACTAACGGGCAAGTTGAGTCCGCAAACAAGGAAATTCTCAACGGTATCAAAAAGAAGATAGAAGGGGTCAAAGAAAATTGGGATGAAGAATTACCAGGCATCTTATGGGCAAGTCGAACAACAATCAAAGAGGCCACGGGGCATACGCCATTCTCTTTAGTGTACGGATCCGAAGCCGTACTTCCAGTGGAAATAGGCGTACCCTCCACACGGGTCACCTACTACTCACACGCCGAGAATGAGGAAGGAAAAAGAACAAACCTAGATCTCCTACCCGAAACAAGAGGAAACACACTGTTGAGATCGATAGCACAGAAGCAGAGAATGATTCGTAGCTTCAACCGTCATGTCAAAACCAGACGTATTCAAATTGGGGACTTTGTACTCCGCAAAGTCGAGGCTACGGGAAAGATAGGGGAAAAAGGAAAGTTAGGAGCCAACTGGGACGGCCCTTTTAAAGTCACCCGCATCATTAAACCGGGAACTTTCGAACTAGAAGACATGAAAGGGAAAAAACTACCCCGTCCATGGAATGGAGACCACTTAAAGAAATTCTTCATTTAATAAAATTTGCAAGGGGCAATCAGTTACTAGTATCAGTGTTAGCAGCATCAATCCGCGACTACCTTCATTCCGCAACATAGTTGCGTTGTCATTCGAAATCACTTTTGTCATCGTCATTTGTATTCTTATCAATCCTTTATAACAGAAGTTTCATTTTCAGATTATCCGGCTCCTATGTTCGCAATTATTTGGTAAAAATCTATTGCAAATCTTATTAAATCAGTAATATCCATAAGTCGGACCCCTTGAGAGGGGTCCCATTATCAAATTATTCTAAGTCACTAACGAACTTGTGATCTATAAGTCGGACCCTTAGAATAGGGTTCCAAGACTAAAAATCATTTGAAGCATTCACCATCTGTTCGTAGCATCGATAAGTCGGACCCCCAGTTTGGGGTCCCTGAATTCAAAAATATTCTAAGTTTTTCACAAAGATGTTTCCCAACCGGGACATCGATAAGTCGGACCCCCAGTTTGGGGTCCCTGAATTCAAAAACATTCTAAGTTTTTCACAAAGATGTTTTCCAACCGGGACATCGATAAGTCGGACCCCCAGTTTGGGGTCTCTGAATTCAAAAACATTCTAAGTTTTTCACAAAGATGTTTTCCAACCGGGACATCGATAAGTCGGACCCCCAGTTTGGGGTCCCTAAGTTCAAAAATATTCCAAGTTTTTCACAAAGATGTTTCCCAACCGGAACATCGACAAGTCGGACCCCCAGATTGGGGTCCCAAACTTCAAAAATATTCAAAGTTATTCGCCAAAATGTTTCCCAACCGGGACATCGACAAGTCGGACCCTCAGATTGGGGTCCCGAGTTAAAAATCATTCCAAATATCTAGCTGAATGTTCCTTGTCCGCAACGTCGACAAGTCGGACCCTCTGATAAGGGTCCTGAAGTTCAACCAGCCGCGACATTGATAAGTCGGACCCTTAAATTGGTTCCAAGGTCGAAATTGTCAAATCTACAAGTTCAAGCCGTGACATCAATTAAACGCTGTTTCCTGCCTAGTGAGGGAGAGAAGCCGCGGCCGATGAAAGAAAATTTAAAATATTTAAACAAATACGGCATCAAGATCAACATACAAATTGATTATATTTAAGGTTACAAAAGTTAATATTACAAAATTTATATTACAAAAATCAGAGATCATCCAAGAAGGCGTCTACATCTCCCTCCGGATCTTGAGGGGGGGACCCGGCCACTCCCTCGCCAAGGCTCGGAGTGAAGCTTATGAATTCTTTAACATCGAACGGCTCCACTCCGATCTCGGATAAGTCCCTGGATAAGCCTTGGAGGTTTTTGCCCTCGTCAATCAGCAGATTGGATAAGTCTAAACACAAACTCTCCAGCTTAGAAAGCGCCAAGTTCTCGGAGACGTCCGAGGCAGAGGGAGGAGAGAGAGAGAGTTTGTCCAAATCAAGACGTAAGGCCTCCTTTTCAGCAGCAGGGTCCACTCTCTCCGACCACTCCCTAGCCTCTTCCGCGTCCCAATGGGGGTCCACCAGCACCGCTGACTCCCGATCCAAAATCGGAGCTAGGTTAGCCAAAGCTTCGTTCCCCTTCTCATTGGCTTTCTCAAGGAGGGAATCAAAGTCGACGCCTAACTCCGCGGCAGCCAGGCGGAATCTTTCACCGCTTATCATGGTACCGGCTCCCACCATTTCCGTGGTTAGCGACCCCAAGAAACTTGACGCCTCCGGCTCATCCAAGGACAACCAATCCCTTACCATCCGCGACTTCCTACCCAAGCAAAGCTTGTATATTCTTGCCGCGGACAGCAAGGTTTGGAACTTATCCGAATCATCGGACACCTGACGCAGAAGTGACTGGTTTTGTCGCACCAGCTTAGCATGAACATCCGTCAGGTGCCCGATCTCATGGCCAAGGGTGGCCGACATATTTGACGCCATGTCCAAGTTAGCCACGGTCCCCTCAAGCTGCTTCCTGGCCCTTTCTCGCCATTCTTCTGTGCTGACTAAGCGCTCTTTTAATTCAACGCACTTAGCCAGCTTCTCCTTTAAGGAAGGCAGCTCCTCAAGATCCGCCCTCAGCCTCTTCAGCTCCTCCTCTTGTTCTTGGCAGTGAGAAGTGAGGGCCGCCAGGGTTTCTCTGTCCGCGGCACTCTGACGGCTAAGGTTCAATTCAAACGATAGCCTTAAGTACGTCTGCAAAGGAGAATAAGGTCAAATAGATCATCCGGCAATATAATTCGAACAGACTGAAAAACTGACATTGTATCTCAGCCGCCGAGGCCTGGAGTTGACGAACCCTGTCGACAGGAGGCAGGGAGTCCAGATGATCGACGTCCTTCCGGCTGATCAGATGGGACGTCGCCCGGTTGAAACGGGTAATCATACCCTTGTGCCCCAATTCATTGAAGAGGGTATCGGGTTGGAAAGGTGTGACCTCCCTACGACGATACACCTCCTCTATCCGCGGCTCTGGGGCCGCAGACGACTTCCCGACCGTCTCCTTGTCTTTCGGGGAGATGGGGGCTTCGGCTTGGGGAGTCGACGTCTCCCCTCCCGCCGACCTCGCCTGTAGAGGTACGGCGGTATGTATGGTATCGAGGGAGACCTTCTTTGCCACGCTCTCCCCGTGGGAAGGAGAGTCTCTTTTTCTCTTCCTCCCCTTCCCACTTTTCTTTTTCTTTGATTCCCTCCTCTTAGAGGGGATTACCCTTTGGGAGTCATCGGGAACGTGTACTTTTCTCCTCTCCTCGAGGAGACGGAGAGCCTCTTCCTCGCCGGGCACCTCGTCAAGACCCTTCTCTACGGTCGTCGAGTCCTACAAAACAAAAGGTTAGGAGGAATCAACAGAAATTTTTCAGAACGAAAAAATGTGTGGAGTTATACCTTCGGAGGAAGAGGTAGAGGCTTATCCTCGGGCCGTTGGATGGCCCCTTGAGCAAGTCTCAAAACACTGAATTTCTTCATTAGATCTGGACTCTTTGCTCGAAGATTTTCCTTGGCTATCCCTGTAAAACCATGAGTTAGAAACAGGTAAACATACCATAGAAAAGAGAAGGAAGAAATCCGACAACTCTTACTCCGATCGATAGCCAAGCTGATGCCGAATGCTGAGAGGAGGTTCTCATTCTCCAACTCAGGACGACCGGGTATCCAGTTGAGTTGGACGTTCATGGGTTTCCTTCCCAGTTGAACGTCCATCTTTGCATACTCGATTATCAACGCGTCGCTAAGAGAACATTGCGGGATACCATTATTGAAACCCGAAAGGTTGGGTTTGATGTCGAAGGAAGTCTTGATAGTCCATCCTTCCGAATTATAGAGGTAGGCAAATTTAGTCCTATACCCCTTTTGGTTATCAGGGAGGTCGTGGACTATCTTCAGTCCACGACGATGGGTAAAAGTTATCCAGCCGCAGCCGTATGATTGAGAATTACATAGGCGGGCTCTGAATATATATCTAAAGGCGGTGAGTGTTGGTGGCACAGCCAAAACTTTGCACAAGATCAAAAATGCCACCATACAACCCCAGGCGTTTGGGTATAACTCGGGCACTGAAACGTTCAAAAACTCTAACACCTCCCTAAAAAACGGGTGAAGAGGAAACCTAAGTCCTAACTCAAAAGAGGGAAAGTATACAGCTATACAGTGTGGGGGAGGAAACCTAACAGTGTCATAATTCCCCGGGGTAATAACGTTTATGTTGTCTTTCAAACCCCATTTTTGAGAGATGGCTTCCCGACGGTTGTCTAGATCTCTCTTGGTCTGTAAATCAATGAAGTAGTTTAGGGGCCTGCCGTTTGGAATGTAGAATGGAGAAGGAACTGGCGCTGCACTCTCCCTTCCAGAAGACTCGGCTGATCCTTCAAGGTTTTCCATATCTACATACAATAACCCTTCCAGGTCAGGATTTATTCGCGGCAAGTAATTGGGAAAGAAAGCAATGCTCACTTCCCAAGGAGTAGTTTTCATAATCTCCGGAGGGTATATAGGGGATACAGACGACTCATCCCCGGCTTTTACTGGTTCGTAATGTGGGGTAATTCTCACCGAACTACTTTCGTCCGAATCATTCATTAATAACCCCTTTTTATTAAGACGTCTACGTACTATCAAAGGAGTCTCCGGCAAGTTAGTAGGGTTGATATCTGAGTTAGCTATGGTCTCTTGAGTAGCCGCGACATCTATGTTAATAAGAATCATAAAGTAATAGGCGAAACTTGTAAAGGACAGAGACTAAATTCATAAAACGAATTCAATGTTCTAGGCTAACATTCTAGAATAATTTGAAGAAATTCAAGAACAAATCGAAGAAATTTAAGAACAGTTTGAAGATTAACTTGAAGAAATTCGAAGATCTGGGAAAAAGTTTGAATACCTTTGAAGAAAGTTGGAGATTTGTCAGAAACTTGATGAAGATCTGTCAGATATCTTGAAGATCTTCAAGAATTCGTCAGAAATTTGAAGGAGGGATGAAGATGGTCAGAGCGTCTCTCTCTACTTTCTTTTTCCAGCGATGTAAAAATTTGAAGGAAGTAATGAGAATTAGGTGAGAGGGAACTGTTCCAACCACCCTATTTATAACAGCAATAAATGCCTTTGGGACTTGAGTACAATAAATAGAAAGAAGAATCCCAAACGAGAGCCGGGAAAAAGATAAGTCGGACTCCCCATGAGGGGAAATCGTTGGGAATTTTTCTAAGTGTTCAACACGTTTCGTAAGATCTACAAGTCGGACCCTCAATAGAAAGGAAATATTGAAAAATCTTTGAAGTGTCAGTTCTTAACTATAGCCGGGAGATTGATAAGTCGGATCCCCAATGTGGGGGGAACATCAAATTTCTCCAAGTATCCAGTTAACCAACTTTCGGGCAACCGTCGGGTCGATAAGTCGGACCCCCAAGGAGAGGGAGAGTGTGGAAATTTGTTCCAAGTCTTCCAACATTTGAGTACGTCCGGGAAGTCGACAAGTCGGACCCTAAACTGCACCTCCAAGAACGAAAAATGTTTTAAGTATGAAAAGTTACACTCCAGAACGAATGCGAATTATTCCGTGTTGGGGTGTCCGCATGGTCGACAAGTCGGACCCCCAAATGGTCCCAGTTAAGGTAAAAATTCTAAGTACGGGAGAAATGCTTCCGTACCTTTAGTGTCATCCGTGACATGGAATTACAAAATCTTTCCACGTCTTTAAAGATAGAAGGGGGGCATGTCAGAACGAGGAAATTCAAAACGACTTCAAGTTTTAAAAATTTCCCGCCACATCGATAAGTCGGACCCCCCTAGGTACCTCAGTGAAGACTGAAAAATCAAAGTACATGTTCAAGCCGTGTCTTTCATACATGTGGCTCATTTAACTAGAGGGTCAGCTCAGCTATGCCGCGGTATCATGTTTTCCTCCTACTCTCCGGCTCGAAGCCTTGATGAAAAGGAAGATACCCAGGTCCGTGGAGATCCGTGCGGTTGATAAGTCGGACCCCCCCTTGGGGGCTGCCTTACTCAAAAATATTTTAAGTACTGAGACTTCCGCGACATCAGTGGGGCACATATCGGGGTCCGACTCCCACATCTGTTCTTCCGAGGATAAATAAAAAGGATAGCCAAGGATATTCCGCGGCATTCTGGAAGCCGCGGCTTTGATGGTGTTAATCATTTTTCTTTACTTTAAAGCATCTCTTGCGGTTATTTTGAAAAGCCGATAACTTCTCCATTATAACTCGGAATTTGACATGTGAACTGTCGATTCGAAGCTTACAAGCCAAATTTTCCTGATCCGTCTGAAGATCTGCCAAATTGTGGCCGTATTACTCCTTATGAGCTTTTGAGTATTCTCTACGATCATGTTTCTTCATTAAGCCAAGTCCGACGGACGCGTATTTTTCCGCATAAAAGAAGATGTTTCTGATCGCTGGGGCTATTCCTCACATCCTCCTTTTATGCGTGGGGCTAAATGTCATGGTATTATTTATTTATTTATTTATTTATTTATTTATATTACTTAAATACCCCTTGACCTTTTGGGTTGACTTTGACTTTCGGTCAACGGGCCTTTTCTGGATTCCCCATCTTCCTTGAATGGCCCATGGGCCAATTGTCTCTAAAAACCCTAACTTCCCCTAAGGGAATGACCATCAAATTGACTCACCTCCCCACTCTCCCATAATGCATGGTTCTCCTTGCTTGGTAACTCCCCACTTCCCCTTAATTGTATGGTAATCCCTCCTCCATGGGAATGGACTGCCCATGTCTCCCATGATCTTCAACTCCCACACTATGATATAACCTCCCTTCCTCATCATTATAAATAGGGGCTACCATCAAGAGAGGAGGGGGCATCTGAAAATAATTCTCTTAAGCATCCTTGCTCATACTCCACTTCATTAGCCTACCAACAATCCAATAACATTCCCCACTGCATCTTTTTGTATTCATTCTGTACCATATTCTCATATCCACGTTCTAACTTGAGCGTCGGAGGGGTTTTCCGGGAGATCACCCCCCGGACAAGGCTAACGAGTTGTTTTACAGGAATTCAAGTCACTTCCTCCCACGAGTTGCTTCTCTTGATCACACTTCTACCTATCTCCAGGTATTCTAAGTGTCTTTTGCACTCCCTCGTTTCATCACCGAAACAGGCTCCAAATCGGTCACACCTCCTCGAGAAAGCCTTGTACAAGCACACTTGTATGTGTTGCATCATATTCCGGAAGTTCATCCTTTTTTGAGTGAGCATTTTGATATATTGCGCGCAAAACATCCTTCTAAAGGGGATAGGGCATTGATGCAGTTGCATAACAAGACGTTTATTAATTGGTTTCATAATCGAGTAATATGCGAAGAACTCAAGGGTGTATCCGAAATTGTTAAGTGGTTAGCTTTTGGTCCTTGTGATGATGTCAACAAATATGAGGTTTACGATGTCAATGGCTTCACATTTTGGACTGAGGGTCAAGACAAGAAGTCATCGTATCTACAGAATAGTGGGGTTTCTATTTTGGCGTCGTCTACATTTTACGCGAGTGCGAAGGATCAAGCGCCAGTTGATGCTAAATTGGTATACTACGGGCGGGTACATGAAATATGGGAGCTTGACTACTCTACTTTCAATATTGGTCTTTTCAAATGTAAGTGGGTAGATAATAATCGACGATGCATTAAAAATGAGGACCCTTGTGGATTCACTCTTGTAGACTTAGCTCGTTTGCGTGATAGTGAGGAGCCACTCATACTAGCTACACAAGCCAAGCAAGTATTCTACATTGTCGACCCGTCTGATAAAAAATGGTCTATTGTTGTAACGGGAAAAAGAAGTATCCTTGGTATAGGTGATGTTGAGGATGAGGAAGAATATGATGCTTTTGAAGACTCCCCTCCCTTTATCTATCTAAAATCAGTGGATTAAGATGATGTAGATGTTGGTTATATGCGTGTAGATCACACGAGAAGAAGCAGCAAACCTCCGAGCGGAGATTACGAAGGACGTTCTCGCCAAGCTGGCCGCCGTGTTGCAGAAGATGGGAGCACCCATTGTGGACTTGGCAAACCTGATTGTCGAGGATCAGGAAAGTCAACATGGGGATCCTAACGCTTTGGTCGAGCCAACACCCGAGCCCATTACCCCCGTAGCACCCCAGCTCATTACCCCCGTTGCTCAAAATCCGGAGCCAACTCCGGAGCCAGTGCTACAGGTACATAGTTTTTAAATATATAATCACTTATTAATTTAAATTGCAACGCGTAATTAATATTTTATTATGATGCTTATTATACTAAAAGACACAATTTTCAGGAGGCGACTCCTTGTTCTCTTTTGCTGCCTCAGTTAGGTATTGCTAGTGATGGCGACTTAACTGAGGTTGCATATGGTGTGGCCCAGCCAAATAAAGAGGGCCAAACAGTGCATTCAATGCCCGTTACAAGTGGCCACATCAGTGTGACCGTGGAGACTATTGTAAAGGGGTTTGAAGATTTCTCACTCCCAATTCCAATGCCAGCATGGAGCCTTGAGAAACTATTAGACGCCCTAGGTAGTTTCGTCACATGGCCATATGCTTGGGTCCGATTCACTAACATGGTAAGAATCATTTGTACCTTATTTATTTTTATTTTTTTAATTGCATGCTCACACTAATTTAATTGTATAGATTGAAATAGCAAAAGAGTCTAAAGGAATCTTGGAGAGAGGTCGGTTCCTCAGCAAAGGTGTCGACTGGGTCAAAGTCGATGCCAAGCACTCCAATTTTGACTGATGAGGAGCTAAAAGATCTCTCTCAAGATTGCAAATGGCTGCATTATTGTGCATCTCGCATAAGTGAGGAGAACCCAATCATTTTGAAGCTGCTGAAGGAGCAATACTGCTTTTTAGAGAGCCCGTTTGTAATTATTGGTCCTAGTGACATCGGGCAATTTTTGAGAGGAGAGATGCTGAGTGTAGCTCTTTTCCATGTCTACATGAGGTGATGTTCATTATCTTACAAGTTAGGCATTGTTGTTTAATTGTTTTAAACCGAATTACTAACAAAATTTTCTTATTTGTGAGTTTAGTGCGGCTTACGAGGAGCTAAATTCTTGCGAACCTCCAATAAAAATTGGATGGTTTTGTCCGGAGTCGATTTCGGGTAGTTAATGTTAAAATGATCCAGATGACGTCAGAGCATACATTGAGACTGCTTTGACTAATTCCCTTGCATCTAAACACACATTCATTCTAGCTCCATATGTGGAAGAGTAAGTTTTATTTTTGAAATTGAACTTATCTTTTGATTTTTAAAGTCACCTAATCTCTAATTTGTTGATTTTAAATTTGTGTTTGTAGTTTACATTGGATACTTTTGGTCATATGTCCTTTTACGAACACTGTGCACGTCTTCGACTCATTACAAAAACCGCAAAGCCCACCTCGCAACACAATATTCAAAGCGTTGTTGAATGCGTACCTAATATTAATTATTTTACCAATTTGATCTAATTAAGTGTTATACATATATATATATATATATATATATATATATATATATATATATATATATATATATATATATATATATATATATATATATATATATATATATATATATATATATATATATATATATATATATATATATAGTATTACTTTTCCCATGCGTTTCAGCGCAATGAAAAGAGTGCGTGAACAAATGGAATCTACATCCAGAGTCACATTTCCAAAATGGACAGCAATAAAGGTACACAAATTCGATTTTATGCGTTTTTAAGCGTTTTTGTCAATTTCGCGCGTAAAGTAGGTCAAACTTGGTTTGTTATGCACGAAACTTGGCACACAACACTATTTGGCATATATTATTGTGTTGAAATGGTTATAATTGAAAATAATAGTCATATACTAGAAATTAGAAGTTAAGTTGCGATTTTAAGGGTTTTTAAGCGTTTTTGTCAATTTCGCGCGTAAAGTAGGTCAAATTTGGTTTGTTATGCACGAAACTTGGCACACAACACTATTAGGCATATATTATTGTGTTGAAATGGTTAGAATTGAAAATAATAGTCATATGCTAGAAATTAGAAGTTAAGTTGCGATTTTAAGGTTTTTTAAGCGTTTTTGTCAATTTCGCGCGTAAAGTAGCTCAAATTTGGTTTGTTATGCACGATACTTGGCACACAACACTATTTGGCATATATTATTGTGTTGAAATGGTTAGAATTGAAAATAATAGTCATATGCTAGAAATTAGGTGTTAAGTTGCGATTTTAAGGGTTTTTAAGCGTTTTTGTCAATTTCGCGCGTAAAGTAGCTCAAACTTGGTTTGTTTTGCACGAAACTTGGCACACAACACTATTTGGCATATATTATTGTGTTGAAATGGTTAGAATTGAAAATAATAGTCATATGTTAGAAATTAGATGTTAAGTTGCGATTTTAAGGGTTTTTAAGCGTTTTTGTCAATTTCGCGCGTAAAATAGGTCAAACATGGTTTGTTATGCACGAAACTTGGCACACAACACTATTTGGCGTATATTATTGTGTTGAAATGGTTAGAATTGAAAATAATAGTCATATGCTATAAATTAGAAGTTAAGTTGCGATTTTAAGGGTTTTTAAGCGTTTTTGTCAATTTCGCGCGTAAAGTAGCTCAAACCTTGTTTTGATGCGAAACCGGGGCTGATTAAGGCCTTGGTTATGCAATGATTAATGTTGTGCGTAAGCTTTGATTAATGACACAGACAAAAACTACAAATGATCATGAAAAGAACACGAAACAACCACAAACACTTAAACAATTTTGATCTAGCAAACTGTCGAGCAGCCCTCCTTCAGCTCAGCTTCCAGGAGTCCACGGGGATTGTTAGAATGCTTTTAGGACCTTGATAGCTAGATGCAAGTACCAATACTCCATTTCCACTTTAGCCTAGGTCCTGGATGCATTGGTTTGGTCTCCACGTGTCGGGCAAGGTGGTCTGGTCACTAGTTTGCTGCTATGTCAATTTCGCGCGTAATGTAGGTCAAACATGGTTTGTTATGCACGAAACTTGGCACACAACACTATTTGGAATATATTATTGTGTTGAAATGGTTAGAATTGATAATAATAGTCATATGCTAGAAATTAGGTGTTAAGTTGCGATTTTAAGGGTTTTTAAGCGTTTTTGTCAATTTCGCGCGTAAAGTAGCTCAAATTTGGTTTGTTATGCACGAAACTTGGCACACAACACTATTTAGCATATATTATTGTGTGGAAATGTTTATAATTGAAAATAATAGTCATATCCTAGAAATTAGGTGTTAAGTTGCGATTTTAAGGGTTTTTAAGCGTTTTTGTCAATTTCGCGCGTAAAGTAGCTCAAACTTGGTTTGTTTTGCACGAAAATTGGCAAACAACACTATTTGGTATATATTATTGTGTTGAAATGGTTAGAATTGAAAATAATAGTCATATGCTAGAAATTAGGTGTTAAGTTGCAATTTTAAGAGTTTTTAAGCGTTTTTGTCAATTTCGCGCGTAAAGTAGGTCAAACATGGTTTGTTATGCACGAAACTTGGCACACAACACTATTTGGCGTATATTATTGTGTTGAAATGGTTAGAATTGAAAATAATAGTCATATGCTAGAAATTAGAAGTTAAGTTGCGATTGTAAGGGTTTTTAAGCGTTTTTGTCAATTTCGCGCGTAAAGTAGCTCAAATTGGGTTTGTTATGCACGAAACTTGGCACACAACACTATTTAGCATATATTATTGTGTTGAAATGGTTAGAATTGAAAATAATGGTCATATCCTAGAAATCAGGTGTTAAGTTGCGATTTTAAGGGTTTTTAAGCGTTTTTGTCAATTTCGCGCGTAAAGTAGCTCAAACTTGGTTTGTTTTGCACAAAACTTGGCACACAACACTATTTGGTATATATTATTGTGTAGAAGTTGTTAGAATTGAAAATCATAGTCATATTCTAGAATTTACGTGTTAAGTTGCGATTTTATGCGTTTTTAACCGTTTTTGACACTAACATCTATTTTCTCTTAGTGCTTTCAACAACCTTCTTCTTCCATTAACTGCGGCTACTACGCGCTGAAGTATATGGACGATGTAATAAAATCCGTGAAGGACTTTGGAGTCGAAAATATAGATGTCGTAATTATTTGTTACGTTCTTAATTAAATATATTATTAGTAAAATCTAATGTTTCTATATTAATCTTTTATTTTTATATTATATATAGGTTTTAAACGACATTCCGAGGGAAACACGCCCTTTGAGAAGTGAAGAGATGCGCGAATTAAAAGACAAGATTGCCGCGTATCTTGCTAATATTTGTCCTTGATAAATTGTAATTAGTATAGATTATTTTTTATACTTTAATGTATATTATATATATATATATATATATATATATATATATATATATATATATTATATATATATATATATATATATATATATATATATATATATATATATATATATATATATATGTACGTACATAATATTATATATATATATACGAGCGAGAGTTTATTATTACAAAGAGATTATTGGTGATTATCATTGGATTATTATTGGATTAATCATTGTTATTTTACATTATTATTGGATTATTATTAGAATAAAACGAAAAAAACAAAAAAAAATATCTATTTGCTGCGGTCAGCACCCAAAACCGCAGCAAATAAGTGCCATTATTTACTGCGGTTATGGGTGCTGACCGCAGCAAATAATACCACTTATTTGCTGCGGTTTTGGGGACTGACCGCAGCAAATAATACCACTATGCTGCGGTTTTGGGGACTGACCGTAGCAAATAATACCCTTTTTTGCTGCGGTTTTTAACCGCAACATTTAAAATAGGCTATTTGCTGCTATCACTATTGGTTGGGGCCAAATCCGCAGCAAATAATGGCCAAAAAACCGCAGCAAATGAGGTTTTTTCCACTAGTGATTATTTTTGTCAAACTTGAATTTATAATTATTATTTTGATAGAATTTATATTATTATTTTAATATCGAAATTTGATACGATTTATTTGAAAGAGAAATATTTATGATATTAATTCCTATTACCATCAATTGATGTTAGAATGATGATTTGAAAAATGAGATTTCAATTGAATATTCCTGAGATATAAAATTATTGGGAAAAATTATGATCATAAAATAAAATGTATAATGTATGTTTGTGTGCTCGCGACTAATTATTAAAATATATTAAATCACGTAAAGTGTAACATGAGGGAAATGAAGCTCTTATATTTATTGTGATCCAAGTATAAGGGTGATGAACAGGTTGTCCTGTTTGGTTAGTATAGCTGCCGACAGGTATTATTATTTCTGATACTTGATACGATGTTTGGTCTTCCTTCTATTTGTTGTGATCCAAGTAGAAGGGGTGTGCACACTAGGGTTCCCTGAGACTACTCTGCTGGCCTTGAATTATTTGAGGTGACGACCTCTTGATGAAGTAGGTATAGGGGTAAAGCTTCGGCCTACTGGCGTTCTCGTTCCCTCAAATTAAAAAATTTGATTATGTATTTGTCATTATTAAATATCAAATTAATGAATTGGTTTATGTGTATATATATTGTTTTCTCAAATTGTTTTTCTTTTAAACTCAGCTATTAATTATTTTCTAAAATTATTTTCAATTTGATTATATTTTATTTTTTTTAAATCCTTTTCAAACTTAATCATTTTACGGGATGGAGTTGGAATTACTCAATTTCCTGATTTTGGGAGTTTTTCCCTTGTTTTTCTTGCATTCTTATGTTGCAGGTTATTGATTGCGTGGGAATCGTGGAGTGAGGATCACCTAGAAGCATAGTTTTTGTTAGAGTCGTATTTCAGTTTAAATTTTACCTTAAGTTGTTTAAATTTTATATGGACATAGATTGCGTTTTAGTTTTCTCTTATGTTGTAAGACCCTTTGTTGGATTTAAAGTTATTAAGTTATTTCTTAGTCGTTAAGCCTTACATTTATTTTATTAGAAATAGATGTGGCGGTAACACTCCCATTAGTAGGTTTTGGCTCATGTTTTTCATTAAAGGTGTTTTCAAAAGTCTGACCTATTCTGAGGGTGTTACAAATTGGTATCAGTAGCCTAGGTTTGTTTTGGTCAAATTTTAGGGTCGTTTAGGATTTAAAGTTGATAAAGGCTTTAATTAAAAATAGGCTAAATGGTACAAGTAAGATTATTTTAAATAATTTAAGCAAGTTACAAAAAAAAAAAAAATAAAATAAATTATGAGAGTGGGGACCAATGGATTTATTGCTTTGAAGTACTTTTAAGTACTTAGTAGTAGTGGTTATTTCTTTTAATTATGTTTTCGTTGACTTTCGTTTTTTTTGTTAGTTGCCTCGATTTCGTTTTTGGGGATGGATTGGTTAAAGAAGTATCAGGCTAAAATCCGTTGTGCTAAACAGAGAATTACCTTTGGAGGCCCTAAGGGATATTAACTAATCTTCCAAGAAACTGCTTTCGAACCACCAAAGACCAAGCTTATCTCCGCTCTAAATCTCCAGACCCATCTTAGGAAAGGCTACCCCGTATATTTGTGCCATGTAAAGGACACGAGCATGAAAGAGGACGAGTTAGGAGAGATACCTGTAGTTAAGGAGTTTGTTGATATGTTCCCAGATGAGGTTCCAGAGATGCCACCTGTGAGAGAGTTAGACTTCAAGATTGACTTAGTTTGGGAATATGACTCATTTCAAAGTCACCTTATAGCATGGCACCTGCCGAGTTGCAAGAGTTGAAGGTACAACTTGAGGATTTCTTGGATAAAGGATATATAAGACCAAGTGTATCACCTTGGAGAGCTCCAGTATTATTTGTTAGGAAGAAAGATGGAACATTGAGACTATGTATTGATTATAGGGATTTAAATAGTCTGACTTATTTTGAGGGTGTTACACCAGCCTCATAAATCTTCTCAACAATCAAACTTGTTTCCTTTATATCTTTCCCAGCAGCAAATTGTTCACAAAAACTATGCTTAACTGACTCCAAAATTGCTTGACGAAAAACGGGTATTTCAATCAATTTTGACCTCATAAATCCAAATACCCATTTCAACAATCGGGTCAATAGACGCCATACTAAGATTTAAAACTGATTTAATCAATTTTGTAGTGGAAAATGATGAAAATAATTTCTGGGTATCATCAAGATTTAGGGTTGAAGAAGGATTTTCGTTTTGGGGTAGTTTTATGAGAAACGAATCGGGTTTTTCATCGAAATTTAGAGGTAAAATGGGTAAAGTTGTCGGGGAAGAATTTAAGGGTCTTGTAATTTGGCTGAATCTTTGAAAAAGCTGTTAATTGGGATACAAACGATAATTAAAGTCTAATTATGGAATCTTTTGGTTTGTTTTGGAATCTAGTTTTTCACAAATCTCTTTTAGCTGGCAAACTGGAACCTCGTCTTCATTCGAACTTGGGGACGATTTTTTGCTTCCCTCTAATCCCATATCAATATTCATAGTCTCTTTGATTTCCTGATCTTCAGAAGCAGGAAATGCAACCAGTTTTATGAAGTTTTTGGAAGCTTTTTATTGCTCCTGCAATTTCTAATTCATGGATTTGAAAGCTTTTCTTAATTTTTTCTTGAATTATGAAGTTTTTGGGTGAGATAATTGAGGGGTTTAATACTGAAGCTCATCTTAAAGGTTTGGAGAACGGAGGATCTGTCTCTTAGATTTCATGCTAAGCAGCCATGGAAGGAGAACAGGAAAAGGGAAGAAGAAGAAGAAACTAACCATGGTTAGGTCATTCCACATTTAACGGCAACTTAATGGAAAATTGATTAATAGTGTCACGGTTGTAATTAGCATATAGTTGGGGGATACCATTGAAATTAACTGGGGTACCATTGATATTTTGCTATAGTATAAGGGTACCATTGATAATATCCCTAGTTTAAATCATGTTAATATACTCTTATTAACAATTTTCAAATTAAATTATTTATCATTTATTTCCAATTAAAAATTACATGATAAATTATTTACTTTATGATTAGTAAGTTTTATTAAATAAATTCATAAACCTTGCTTAGCACGAAAATCTATCTAGTAATAATGAAACACATTAACAACATTTGAAAAACTAGACATAATGTCGATTTCAAATTAAGGCCCTATTTAGCCTTACAAAAATAATTAATCAGTAAAAGTAAGTTTTAGTTAGTAAAAGACAATTTTTATCAAAAAAATCAATTACAATAAAATACAAGATATGATCAACAATAATCAATTCTAATCACTTTTAATATGTACAACTTCCTTACAATTTATAGCAAAAAAATCCCTATAATTTGTAAAAATTAATAAAAACTAATTTTATATTAATTATAATCGATAAAAATGAATTAAATAAGTAAAATTCAAGTCAACTAAGTAGAGCCTAACGCAATGTAATAAACTCAAAAATACCTATGTCATATATTGTTGGATAAAAAATCCCAAAATAAGTAGTAGTAATAAACAAATAAAAATCATAAAGGAGTGAAAACAAAAGACAAAAAGGATGAATAAAAAATCCCGAAAAGTTTCGGAATTGCTAGTTAACATAATTATCATAGTAGAATCAAACTCACCGAGTCACCGTCGTACTTAAAACAACTTTAGTTATTTATTTTATTTTATCTCTAACCTTCCCAATCACAGGGGTAAATCCGTAATAAACGCGACTTATACAATCTACTGCATTCAGTAGTTACTCAGTGGGGTCCCACCACTCTGTCTCTTTTCTGTCCCCACACCCTTTTTTGTTCCCCTTCTCGTTTCTTTTTCTCCCATTTTTTTTTTTTCATTCAAAACTTGAAAATCAAACTCCATAAATACTAGCCCCCACCATTTTTGTTTGACTAATACCTTGACCACTCCTTTTACTTAACCATTTCCCTAGTTCTTCCATTCTCGCTTCTTAATTTCTTAATTTCTTCTTGAATTTCCTACTTTTCTTATTCTCTCTTCTCAACTGCCATTGCTATGGTTTCTTGAAGAAGAATTGGAAGAAGTTCGACTGTAATCTAAGCTCAGTTATGGCGTCTAAGAATGGTGTTGTTCGAGGAAGTTCCTTTAAGGCTGATAAACCGTCTTCTAAGTCTTCTTCATTCAAATCGAAACCTCCGGTGCGCCGTAGTGCTTCTCTCGGCGGTGGCGTTGTTAAGGATGGTTCTGATGGTAAGTTTTGAGTTTTGTTTCTTACATTTTTGCTCAACTTGAGTTTATCTACTTCGATCTGTTTGTACTGATTATTGATGTTATAGATTGACGAAATTTATTACAAAGTTTTTTTTAAAAGTTTTTTTAATAAATTTTTTTTGAATTTGTTACTTTTTGCGCATTTTGCGTTAACTCGGACAATGTCATTACAAAAGCCCTAAACTAGCGCTCTGATGTAAGGAATTTAGTGTAATGCGATCGAGATTGAAGCGAAGATTTATTTGGTTGCAGTTTTTTTATAATCGCTTTGGAGCAATAAATTTAGAAAAATGTAAATTGTGTGATAAGAGTAATGCTTTTTAATAAGCGAACAGGTGAACTACACAATGCGGCAAAGAGTTTATAGGTACTGTTGTATGAAAGAGATGATTCCGATTAAAGGTTGAAAATGAAGTAGTTGTCGCTGGACAAGTGGAAACCGGAAGTAATGGATGTTGGTTGTCGTGTGTGAGCTGTTTTATCATATGAATGATTAATGTAGCATTTAATGAGAAGTAAAATAGTAAGAATTAAGTGAATCGCACAATGTAGCAAGACATAATGTTGTACAATGGCGATGTTTTAAATAGAGCGTTTGAGAGGTTTCAATTGCAACCTTTCCGATCTTTACCTAATTTTAAGGTTACAATTAACGTCATGTTTACACAAGCATAGTGCAAAAGCAATGCTACATCACATGAAGAGTTGTGAAGAATTCGTATCACATCTGTTGTTGAATTCATGTTATTGCAATTGTGATCGAAGCCATGCTTTTGCACTATGTGCGGAAGAATGAATGCTATTTAGTTTATGTTGTCTTGTGTTGGTTTATGTCATGGAACGAGGGAATACTTTGTGGATAACCTAACTGGATTTTTTGTGTGAGACTGTACAGGAATAAAAATTGTAGTGGAGTGACTTTATGCTCTACTACTACCATAAACTAAAAGGCATTTGGGAATCGAAGTGTTAGACAAACATTTAAAATTAATGATTTTATGTTAGAAGCCCTGATTTCTTAGCTACAGATTTAGATGAGCTATTTGCTCTAAGTTGTAGTTGATTTAGCTTCTATAACAAGATATAGAGAGCAAATAACATGCCAAAAGATTGGAATATAAGATCTATGGCTCCTTTCTATAAAGTAAAGATGATATGCAAGATTGTTCTAAATGTTAGGATATTAAGTTTATGAGTGACTCAATGGAGTCATAGGAGAGGTTGATTGAATAAAGCCCTAACACAAATATTCTCGAAAATCATTTTGGTGTTATGATAGAATTATCTACTATGAAAATTGTCCATCTGATGCGCTAAAAGATGAAGTGCTGTATAATAAAGAAAAAGTTTTGATGATACAACCGACGCGTTTCTCTCGTTGTTGCATCACTATTATCATAATCATGCTTGAAACTATATATTTGCACTATGTGCATGAGAATGAATAATTGTTTTTGTTTTGTGAGTTGGTTAATTTCGTTGTTGCAACACCTTAATAACTCTTTAATGACTAGCATTAGTGGCTAACAAGGGATTCGATCCACATTGACATGTTTAGTTTTTTATTTTTGGAATAAGTTAAGTGGGTAATGGGTGACATGTGATTTTTAATTGGTTGGTTACATTTCTAGACAACTCCCCATCACAAGTATTTTCTAAATTCTATTGAGTTTTATGACACGATGTCATGACGATCTACCATGTAAACTATCCGTAGGATACGACAATGAAGTACTACATAGTAAAGAAAAATGTTTGAACATATTTATTATTGTTCTGGAGAAGATGTATTAGAAAGTATCATGACAAGTACTTTAGTAGGTTATGATTTAAAATGTATGTCATGTAAATATTAAGTATGTAAATCTTTAAGCCGTATCATGTTTGTTGCGATCCTAGATGAGATATAAAGACCTTTTTACGAAGAATTTCTGTTATGTGCTGACATCATATTAGAGGACAAATTTAGTGATCGGGTCAATGCTAAGCCAAAGGATGATGTTAGGTTAAAAATTTATCGAGTCTAATTAATATAGAGTATATGGAATTCATTTTGGCACGAAGGATTATAATGATAGTGTTGTAGAGTTAGATATGGAGGACCTTTTTCCAAGTGAGTGTTTTAAGTATCTTGATTCAAGTTTTTCTCAAGAATAAGATATTAATTATGATGTTTATTATAGGATTCTAAAGGTGTAGATGGAACATTACAACTAAAATAGTATGCAATTGTAGTGTGCCACTAAATGCAAAGAGAAAATTATGTTGGTTTTTCATTAGAATAACATTATCGTATGAGTCACAATGTTAGGCTTTTAGAAGAGATCATTTTGGGAAGATGGATTTAGCTGTGAGATTTTTATGTTATAATGAATGAGTGGATACACAAGATAGGATATAAGTTGAAATGTAGAAATAAGAAAAGCTCTTGAGTTGGTAATAATGGAGATAAAATGAGTGAAAATCTTCTATGCTAGTCTGATTATGTGCAAAGAAAACTAAAAGATGCTCCAATAAGGTCAAAACCTTGAGAAGCTTGAAAGAGAAAGATGTGGCCAAAGATACCAAATAGAATGGAAAATTAGAATTTTTCAGTGCAAATAGTTATAGATAAGAATAAATTGAGGAGAAAATATGACCAAGTAAAAGTATAATCTTTGTTAGTGACAATTTTCCATGCTGATTTGTTTCTAATCATGTTGCCGATCTCATATTGTTGGAATGAGGCTTTGGTTATGTTGTTGTAGTTGGTAACTGTGTGTCCGCAAGGTTGTGGTGTACTAAATGTGGGATTTGAATGTACTATACTCCATGCTTGTTGATCCTTTGGAGTCTGGAGATAGGATAATGATGCATATTATGTTGGATTCTCTAGAGTCTTAAAGAACAATGTGATTTTCTTTCTAAGGGCTTGAATTGAACAAGTATACCCAATCAGATCACTACTAGTTTTGGTAAGGTAAAAAGACTAATTAGGCAGTGCCAGGCACGACATTGTTATCTGGAGTGACATATGCTTACACTTGAGTGAGTGTCTCCGTATTTGTGGAGAAAAGTTAAACTAGAGCAGAGAGAATTATTAGAGAATACAATTGTTGCTATTGAATAGTATACCATCAAGAGCATTATTTACACCACAGCACCTTCGCCCAAGAAGTGAGAAGTCGTGTGTTTTTGTTCTTACAGTACATGCTCGAAGACACCAATTTCCTAGGCGAGATTCTGAGGATGAACAATCTGAACAAAAAGAAAATAGATTGTGCTAAACTCATTGTTGGGGTCTGGATCGAGATGATTTACAGCTTGTGGAAGCAGCGCAACAAAAAGTTTTTTTGATAATTGCTCTTGTTATCATAGATGTAGTTCATGACATTGTTTTTAGAGTTGTAGGGAGGATTAGTGACCAAATGAGAGATATGCTTGTAATTAGATATATTTTCTAGGTTTTTGGTGGGTGCATAGAGCTGTAGCTTAGTTTTTTGTGGAGCTTAGGCTACCCGAGGGGTTTCGCGCTGGAGTTGATTTCCAGCCCAAATTTTTGTACTTTCCTTCCTTTTGGTTTATAATACAAATTTATTGCCAAAAAAAAAAAATGTATAACTCAAATCAGGGAACAGATTAGGATGCCCTTTTCATAACTCTTGTAATATCGCGTTCCTTGTTCATCACGTGATTAGCTTGTTGTTTCAAAAATAGACAATTTTGTTGGATCTATGATTAAGAATATTACTAAGGCTAAGCTATGTCTGCAATTGAGTTCTATTTACTCTCTTTGATCATTTTTTTAAAATCTAACTGTCTACGTTCTCCTACGGGTCCATGACTTTAGCTGTTTTGCTAATGTAATAATTTTATCTTCTAATTTCAGTTCCAGGTAGAGTTCGCGTGGCTGTAAGATTGAGGCCTAAAAATGCAGAGGAATCAGTGGCAGATGCGGATTATGCAGATTGTGTGGAATTGCAACCTGAGGTTTTTTCTCACTCTTTTTGCTTGCATAAGAACTCTTATTTTTTTTGCCAAAACACATCTTATTCTGTGCAGAAATTGGTTCATTATCAAGCCTTTTGTTCAAGCAATTAAGTTTTAGTAATGCTAATCTTTTGTCATTTTATCCAGCTCAAAAGATTAAAACTTCGTAAGAACAATTGGGACTCAGATACTTATGAATTTGATGAAGTTCTCACTGAGTTGGCATCCCAAAAGCGTGTCTACGAAGTGGTTGCAAAGCCAGTTGTTGAGGTTTGTTGCAAATGTTCATTTTGTATTTCCTTTGTATCGATCTATCTGTAATGTTAACTTCATTCGGATTTTATTTGTGATGCTTTTGTATCCCAACTGACCAAGCGACTCTGGTGAAGTTGTTTTGCATTGCTGAATAAGTATATTTGATGTGTTTTCTCCGTTTTGAATTAATTTTGCTTTTTCTTTTTGCATGGATTGATCATTATCTTTAACAAGTTTGTATTAATAATTACAAATCTTTTTACAATTTGAAAATTGAAATTCACATCAAAAGTAAATCACAATAACAAGATTGCACCTAATAGTGTTTTGATGCTTTTTCTTGAATATCTGTAGTACATAGTATTTGGGCCTCAGTTGGCTGTCAATTGCTTGAGTGACTGACGTATATATGGTTTGCTAGAGTGTTCTTGCTGGGTACAATGGGACCGTGCTGGCTTATGGTCAAACGGGGACTGGAAAAACTCACACTCTTGGACAGTTGGGAGAGGCAGATGCTTCTGAACGAGGAATTATGGTCCGTTCTGTGGAGGATATTCTTGCTGACACCTGTCTAGAGACTGATTCAGTCTCTGTATCATACATACAGGTTTTTGTGATTCATTACATGATTGCTCTTTTGCCAAAGTAGGTTGCTAATGTGCTATATTTCTCTTTATAAGCGGCTCTTCTAAAGCTGTGCAGGTTTGTCTAGTTACAGACTTTCCATATTTTTATTTACTAGATTTTGTTTCTTTACAGCTGTATATGGAGACTATTCAAGATCTTCTTAACCCTGTAAATGACAATATTCCGATTATGGAAGATCCCAGAACAGGAGAAGTATCTTTGCCTGGTGCAACTGTTGTAGAGATAAGAGATCAACATACCTTTCTTGAGCTTCTGCGATTGGGAGAAGCTCATCGCTTTGCTGCTAATACCAAGCTGAATACAGAATCTTCTCGGAGCCATGCAATTCTTATGGTAAATAATTCTTTTGTTCTTACTAGTTTCTTATGTTGCAATCTTTTTTACTTAAAAATGAAAATTCCTGTCCTTGTTTTTAGAATTTTTGCTTTAATACATTATTTTTACTGTTCAATTGACTTGAGTAATGTTTAGTTTCACCGATCTCTATAATGATTTTACCTTTTAGATTATTTAGGACTAATCCTGTTTTAAATCTGTTTTTTTTCGGCGGGGGGGGGGGGGGGGGGGGGGGGGATTGGGTGGACAACATGATAGTAATTTGAAGTGTTATTAGGTCATTGTTAGCAATCAACAAAGCTTTGGTGTTCGGGATAAAAAATAATTAAGAGAAAGAAAAAACTAAAAATATGACAAAACCTCTTAATTATATAAGAGTGAGAAAGAGGTGAAAACATTATGTGTAAGAGAACACATGTGTTTTTATCAAGTAAATTATTATTAAATAATTGAAAAACACTAAAAGCCATGGACGTTGCTAATATTCCAATCTTCTATGGATCTTATTGGGTTTGTTTTACTTAAGAAAAGTGAAACCTTGGACATCCGAGAAGCATGGGATTCAATGGAATGTTAATAGCAATTTTCTTCTAGAGTTGGAACATTTTGAGATTGACTCTTTATTTAAAAGTTAGAATATATAATATAAAATCATGACCAAATACATATACTAGATCTTGTAATATTTCCCATAAAAGAGATCTTGACATATCGGGTTTATTGGCTACACAAGGATAGAGAAAGACTTATTTTTATTGTAAGGAAGTGATAGTAGGAAATTTAAGCGGAGACAAATAGTGTTTTCACTAGAGGTGCTCATTCGTATAAGGTTGATTACTGGTCAAGTTGCGAGTGAGTTCAAAATCAGGACTTGTGTCAACCTCTGTTTTTACGTATGGTAAATTTGTTTTTGAAGTCAGGTCAAAGTCAGGTTCAATTATAAAGTCAGGTAATTGTTGGATCTTTGGGTCTTTATTGAACACCTTTAGGTTTCACCACATAACTGAATCAAAGAGGCATATATATCTTGTTTTTTTGGGGATTTAAACAAAGGTGTATTTTACCAGCTTGACTGTTGATTTATCTTCTACATTTAGGTAAGTTTCTCCAGATTGCTTGTTGAAGTTTGTATGCTTTTTTCCCTAATGCTAATGTAAACTAGTAAATGAGATGAACCATGTTTGAAGTTGATGTTCATTTTCCAGGTACAAGTTAAGAGATCCGTTCAGGGAGGTGAGCCTTCTTCTAGTGAAGATGATGAACATTCCCAATCAGTTAAAAATTGTGCTCCACCAATACTGCGCAAGGGCAAGCTTGTCATAGTAGATCTTGCAGGTTCTGAGCGTGTTCACAAATCAGGTAAGTCTATGTTTACTAATATGTTTAGGTGTTTATCTTACATGCAAAATGTTATCGTTCTATTCTAATTGTCCTTGATATTGATGTGTATGATGTTGGAAAAGTATCATTTGTACATGAAAGATGGCTAGTATAAGCAAAATATACCCTTTTCCTTCATCCAAATCAAAAAAATTGTTTATTATTAATTTAAATAGATTACATTATTTGACGTTATGATAGTCGCAATACTCACATTATCGCATCATTCTTCTATTTCCACGATCCCGACTGTTATTGCATTTTGGCATTATGAATTATGGAAGATGTTTCGACATGCTATGAATTACAATGCATGTGTGTGTGCATTTGAGATTTTATTACATTTTTGTGTGAATTTTATCAGATACAATTAAATAGCATACAAATGAGTATTGATGTGCCAAAACAATCAGTTTACTAGAGTTGTATTCACTCCAAACATGACATTTGACACTTAATGTTGTTCACTTAAATACATAATAAAACTAAAGCAACTTTGCTCAAGTCAAGATATCTAATACAATTTATCGTACTACAACTTGACAGGAAGACTTTATGCAAACCTCAATATGAGAACATATTCTAGAACATTCCTCTATTTGAACCAAAGTTGAAGTGTTCAAATGTCAGTTAGCAAAATGGGAACTATTCTTTTAAATAGAAATAATAACTATTTCTAGGGGAGGGATGATTAATTTTTGATCACTGACCAACAATAGCTACTTCTTGGGGTAATAGTGGTGTGAGAAGCTTAATATTATTAGTGAGCAATTTATGTACTTTGTCCCATTAACAAGTGCATATTGTTAGAACTTAGGCTGTAATGTTTGGGTTAGTTTTCACAGTGCTTCTATATGAACAAATGTTCGGTGAGACTTGGTATATGATTCATAATTTAAAAACAAATCGTATAGTAACAATCGAGTTGTTAAGGTTTGTCAATCTATCTAGGTGATATTATTTGCTTCGCAACAGCGTAAAATTGTAACGACTATGATAATATTTGCATCGTTGTGAGAAAGCTAGTGAATAAAAGCATGAAACCAACTAATTGTGAGGGTTTTGCTAGACTGTAAGCTTGTTATGGCTCACCTCAATGTAATTGCATTTTTTTGAGGTTAGAGGCCTAAGGTCATCTCCTAATTGTCCACCTTTGTAACCTTATGTCTTTAAAACTTTTACCAAATAATGTTTTATATGTTCCATTATGCTTTAGTACTTGTGTGTGTGCGATTGTGTGTGTGTGTTGGTAATTGTGGTCTGGTGGTGATTTGTTTAATGCTGCAGTATGAAGCTTCCAACCCTGTGGTGTACCAACATGAGGGTGGTTGCATCTGTTTATAGGTATCCAAATGTATATGTTTTCCCAACAAAGATGCATTGCCTCCATACTTCCAACTTCCAATATTGTTCATTCTCTTGCTATTGTTAAGCATTTCTTTTTTGGGTTCGTGTGTTTTAATTTAGTTGTATGCTAAACATATAATTATATGCTCCCTTGCTTCTTTTCATAATGCGCTTCTTAAATGATTGCTGTTGGTATCAAAAAGTGATCATTTTTGACATTTTCCTCCTATTCGCTTGTTTTTGAAGGAAGCGAGGGCCACACCTTGGAGGAAGCAAAGGCTATCAATCTCTCTCTTACAGCTTTAGGAAAATGCATCAATGCACTTGCAGAAAATAGTCCTCATGTACCAATACGTGATTCGAAACTTACAAGGTTGCTGAGAGATTCATTTGGAGGTGAGGTATTATAATCTAGTTAAACTCGTGGAGCTCAACTGGCCAGCTAGCTTTCTTTATGTGATACTTATGTTTTGTTGGATTTTGTGCATTATGATTTAAACTAGCTATTTCCAAAATGCGATTTAACCTTCTAGGCATAATTATGTCCCATTTATGTATATACATCCGCTGTTCAATGTTAGTTGCATGGATTTTGTGCATGCATAAATGAAAGTAAGTGAGTTGATCTCCACATTTTTTCACCCTCTTTCGCATGGGTAGCATGGACATAATAACGCTATTTTTTGGCCCGTTTGGGAAACCGAGGCAATGGTTTGTAACTTAAAGCAGAGTGGTGCAATTAGTTCTGAACGAAGGAAGTATCTTTAAAAAATTTCTTGGAAAATAAGTGAAGGGAAAAAATCTTTTGGGGTGCTACAAAACAATTTTCTTATAGTTTTCTTTTGGTATACAGGAACGGCTAGAACTTCCCTTATTGTCACAATTGGTCCTTCACCAAGGCATCGTGGAGAAACTACAAGTACAATACTCTTTGGACAAAGAGTGAGAACTTTATTTCTTAGTACTTACTTTTGTCTCCTAAAATACGGTGATTGAAATCCTATGTTTTATTATGATCTCGACTTAGTCTGGAGAACTGATGCAATTAGATATATCAAATGCTTTTCTTTTGGTATTGTTCTAATGTTTCTTTCTAACATTGTATGAAGCAAAAAGATGAAGATACTCGATCATAACGGGGGAAGAATAACGGACTAGTATTTGATTGATATTTGTTAGGTTTTTGTTTAGAATTTTTTTTTGTCGCAGGCCATGAAGGTTGAAAACATGTTGAAAATCAAGGAAGAATTTGATTATAAAAGTTTGTCTAAAAGACTTGAAGTGCAATTAGACCAACTTATTGCCGAGGGAGAAAGGCGGCAAAAAGCATTTGATGATGAAGTCAAACGAATAAGTACTGAAGCCCAGAACCATATTTCTGAAGTTGAAAGGAAATTTGCTAGTGAATTAGAGGTATGCTCAAAATGTTAGCTACTTCTTTGCTGCTTTACTATTATTTGAGGATAATTTGAGATGCTTGAACTTAAACATCTGTGGAGGAAGTGGTTCTCAGCTTTCAATTTTCTTTGCTGTGTATATTAATATTTTGGGTTTTTCTCTGGATTCCCAGAAAGAAAGAACAAAATGTCAAATGGATTATTTAGAATCAATAAAGCAACTTGAGGAGAAGTGGATTGTAAATCAGCAAAACCAACATAAGAATCGTTTCAGCAATGGTACATGTGATACAGAGGTATGAAACTGTTGACCGCAATTGCATTGCATCCATTTCTTCTTGTTCTATCAATTTGCATTGCCTTTACTAGTATTTCCCTTTAAGTTATGTTTATATCACTTTTGGAAGTTGTCATTTCAGTAGATGAAACTCCACATGATCACTGTAAATGGAAATATGTACACTTGCCTTAGAACATTAGTACAGTATAGGAGATAATTCAAGTGGCTCAAATGGACTGCAACTACAATATGCCACTGAGGGTGAAGGGAAAATTCCACTAGAGTGCCATTAACCTAGCACTATTATATTGGTTGACTTTTGGAAGAGATTATTGTAGGAAGATGTGCGCAACTAAGATGTGTATGTTAAGGTACATGAGTGGAAATTCACAAACATACATGATTCAACATGAATACATAAAAAGTGTCTTGAAGTTACAAATATTAAAGACAAGATTAGGTTAAATTGTTTACGTTGGCTTGGTTACGTGCATAGAAGACCAAAAAACCAGATAGCAAAGTGGAAAGTTAAAATTTGAGGAGTTTAGACGAGGAAGAGGTCGGCCCAAGATGACCTAAGCAGTAAAGAATAATATGAATTAGGATGTGCTAGAGCATTTCACAATAGATAGGAATAAATAGAGGGGGAAAATATCTACTCTTGTTTTTGCTGAATGTCCCATTTGAGATTTCATCAATCACTCTTAGTTTGTTTCTCATAAATTAAAATATAATTAAGTGAGATTTTGTTTAATTTGTCTTAATGTAAATTTTATTATAATCAATTTCTTATAATTTTTAACTATACACAACTAGAGATATTAGGGATCAATTAGTGCTTGGCAAGTGTGCAATTGAAATAGAACATTTAGCAAGATAGGAGAGAGTATATTAGTGATAATTTGAAGTGATTTTCATAGTTGTATATTAATATTAGATGGGACCGTATATAGTATAATCTTTATAATGGTGATATTAAGGATTTGATTAGTGCTTTGGTATTATTGTTGTTTGAACGTACGTAGAATGTTCATACTTCATAAAATAAGCTACTGTCCTTTATCTGCTTTTGAAATTAATAATTTGTTGATACCTCTTTCATTTAGTTAAGTAATGTGCCTATTTCTGAGGAAGTTGCTGAAGTCAAGCAGCTGCTTCAAAATGAGATTCATTTGAGAAAGGCAGCTGAAGAGGAGGTCAACAATCTGAAAATTCAACTATCACAGTTGACATCTTCAGAGGCACGTTTCTACTCTTGGCTTATGGAATCTAATCTTTTTCTACTATTGGTTGCCTTTTCTATTTCTGGAGTCTGATTTCTTGGGAATTCTAGGGAGGTGGAACTGCTGAAATTCTTAGACTTAACCAGGTGCTAGAAGATGAAGCTTTTGAGAAAAAGAGACTTCAAGATGAAATCACATCTTTACAAGGCCAATTGTTGCAGCTCACATTTGAAGTCGATCAGGTTTTTTTCTCTAAAAATGTCTTTGCAGTTGTTATTATTGTGTGATTGTCCCTGTGCAATAAATGTGTATTGCTAAAGTAGTTGGACTGAAGCTATAATGCGATAATGTTTTTTTTTTTTTTAATTGTGCATGTTGGGATTTGGAGCTCTAATTTGTGCGTTGCAGCATCTGTCATTAATAAAAATATTTATTATGGATTATGATTGTTATGAATTCTGAAACTGATTGTGTTACCAGATGCGAAGGTACATTGACAGGCTTGAATCAGGAAATGGTTTTTCTCGTTCTCATTCTCTAACTTCGCCGAGCCGGAACTCCCAACAGAAAGACAGAGATAATGGACACAAATCATCTTTTAACTCACTTTTTGAACAAGGTGAGGAGACTGGATGAGGCATGTGCATGTGTTCTTTAGTACTATTAATTTATATTTCATAATTTAACCTTTTACATATCCTGTTATTGGGTAGTTGGATTACAGAGGATCTTGTCAATGCTCGAGTCAGAGGATCCCAATATACGTATCCATGCAGTGAAAATAGTCGCCAACCTTGCCGCTGAAGGTAGCCAAAATCTTTTGCTTGAGGATGCAAAATTTTCCTTCTAATGTAATGTTAACAAAAATTTGTCCCGAAGTCTAGGGTCCTTGTATTGCTATCAGACTGGGCTAGGCTGGGGTGTCATCATGGTTGGTTAATGCATTCAGGGGATTGTATTCTGCCTCACAAACCTTGTATCCCCTTCATCCTTTATTTGGCTTGTGACCGGTATTGAGCAATGAGCATTTACTGGCTAGTCGGTACCATTATTTTATTAATAAGCCGAAAATCAACTTTGATGTAGTTTTCCAATCAAGGTTATGCTTTTCAAGTATGTGCTTTTGTAATCTAAAGTTCTCTTGTTCAGGCAAAAGCTTGAGTAATGTCTTAGTAAAAACAATCTCACTCATAAGGCTCGTGACAGACTTATCTCATATATAGGAAAGGCAAAAGCTTGAGTAATGTCTTATATAGGAAATGTGCACCAGGAGTATAGGAAATGTGTTTCATTCCCATAGTAATGACCATTCATTTCTACATTTAGGGGTCTGGATCAAATTTTAGACCTACTTCTCTAACCCCTTCTTGATAAATGCTATGTCCACTTATTAAGGTTTGGATGAAATTGGACTATAAGAAATGTGCTCCACTCCCCAAGTGCTGACCTTTCATTTTAACATAACTAGGCTCTAACCCCTCGAAAAAATTCTTCCATGCCCTTTTTATGGGTGGATCACGAGACATGAATTCATGTTTTAAACCAGGCTTTCTAACCCATCCTTGACAAACGACAACAGTTCTTGCAAAATAAAATCAGTCAATCGTGAAGCCTAGTCGTAAGCCCGTGGTAGTAATTAGAATAGAGCTCGAGTGGCCCTGGGATGTATGATGCACTTGGTGTAAGCTCAATGTCATCTCTATTTTCCTTAATTTTGTTTTTCTAGGTTATACAGTCTTCATAATGTGTTGCATTGAAGCATAAAGTCTACGTCCGAGGTGACCCGTGATCCGTAGTCATTGTGCTTTGCTCTTGGGAATTATGCATCTCTCTTGCTTGTGCCCGATTCTTTTTATTAGTCATTCATGTTTCTTTTATGACTTTTGTCGCTCTGCTGCATTTCTACATCTGCTTAATTTACTTAAACTCGTACACTATGTTTGGATTGAAGGAAATGTATGGAAAGAAAAGAGAGGCCAATGGAGGAATTGAATTTTTCACTCATGGAATATCAATAGGAAAGGGAGGGAAATGGAGAAAAGAGAATTGGAAGGATAAACTATTTCACATTTTGAGCAAAACACATCCTTTCAACATTGGAAATATTTGGAAGGAATACACCTTAATCTTCCCTTCCCTTCCCTCCCTTCCTCTTTTTCTTCCTTAGAAATATGTTATCTTAACTTAGTGTCAAAAAATATTTCAAAGCAAATTGCAATCTGAAAAAATTGTGTTTATACAGAAACAAACCAAGAGAGGATTGTTGCTGCTGGTGGGCTTACTTCCTTGTTGATGCTTCTTAGAAACTATGAAGATGAAACTGTTCGTCGTGTAGCCGCTGGAGCAATTGCCAATCTTGCCATGAATGGTAATTTTTGCTTCCCTTTTAAAGGATGAGTCTGTTTATTGCTCTATTTTTTCGTGATGGCGATACAATTGGCTGTCTGTAATTGCTTGGGTTTCATTTCCTTTCTGTCTCGTACTGAATTTGCAGAAGCCAATCAAGAACTTATTGTAGCTGAAGGTGGTATCAGTCTCTTGTCAACAACAGCTGATGATGCTGAAGATCCACAGACTCTTCGCATGGTTGCTGGAGCAATTGCTAATCTATGTGGGAATGGTAATGTGCATCTTCAGTTTCAGTTTCTTCTGAGCTCTTCAGTCTCATGTTCTGACCAGTTTACGAGAGTTTCCTTTGTCAGTTATGACTATAGATGTTAATTTGGGTTGGGTCACATGTCAGGTGTTTCAGGTTGGTCTTTTTTGGGTCTAGTGTGTACTTAGTTGACATATTACCTCTGTTTCCTTCTATGCTATGGTTATCTTCAAGTAGGTTCAGTTTTGGTCTTGTTGGACACCTCTAGATATGATTAACTATAGAAATCACATTTTCCTGATCCATTACTCCAATTATATCAGAGATTTTTAGATCGAGGTAATTGGAGTGAAAGGAAGAGGGGGGGGGGGGGGGGGGGGGGGGGGGGGATTTACAGCGATACAGTTTTCTTTGTTTGGACACCTATTTTAGAGCAAAGGGATTTGAAGGGATTTAGTCCTTTTGATTTTTTTATAAGCAAATCTCTCCATCCATCCCTCCCATGTAGCTTTGTTAAGAGATTTAACTAAGTGATAGCCTGCTGTTATTACCTGTGTTATAGACTATGTTTTTGGGATGATTTATATTCTATTCACATTACAATTTACTCTGGCAGATAAGCTGCAGGTCAAGCTACGAGCTGAGGGTGGTATTAGGGCATTGCTCGGGATGGTAAGATGTAGACATCCTGATGTTCTTTCACAGATTGCACGTGGTATAGCAAACTTTGCAAAATGTGAATCTCGGGGTGCAACTCAAGGTATGAGTTGAATGGCTTTTTCCGTTTTACAAAAATGCTAGTCAAGTCATTTATTAGTATTGGTTAAGGTGCTTGATTTTGTAATTTTTACAGTGGGACTCGCTAGTACAACTTGATTATGTAGTTAAAGATTCTTTGTTGGAACAATGTTGGGCCTATTTATTAGGAGTATTTAATTGTATAAGCTTGTTGAGGTGTGTGATGAAGTAATGGTTAGCAGCCTAGTTTTGCTTACCTGTGTGAGAGCAGAGGCTGTTCCAAGCTCATGACATTCGAAAAATATCTATTTTTCTCTTTGAAATTTTATTTTATTGGCTCTGATGTATGTTGAATACACTTACAACTGGTGATGATTTGTTGAATTTGGCTTTCCGCTTCGGAAAAATTGAAATCCTTCATGTTTTACAATTTCACCCTTCATTTCTGTCAATTTTATTAGAACCAAGACAATTATTTCATGTCTTTATTTGTCATGAAGTTATCAATGGTTATAATTTGAGTATGGAGGGATTATCAATCCTCTTCTCGGAGTTTGAATCTTTCTCTGAGTTCTCTGATGCACCTCACACTTGTGGGCTTGTGGCCTCTTTTTGTTACAGGGACGAAAACTGGAAAATCATTATTGCTTGAGGATGGTGCACTTTCTTGGATTGTACAAAACGCAAACAATGAAGCTTCACCTATCCGGAGGCATATTGAGCTAGCACTCTGTCACTTGGCTCAGCATGGTGAGCATTGCTTCACTCTTTCAAACTATCTTAAAAAAAGAAAAATGGAACTTTGAAAATCACAACTTGAAGATTATGTACATTTTATGCAGAAGTAAATGTGAAAGATATGATTGCTGGGGGTGCACTTTGGGAACTAGTACGCATATCCCGGGATTGCTCTCGGGAAGACATAAAGAGTCTTGCCCGTAAAACCCTTACTTCCAGCCCAAATTTTCAAGCAGAGATGAGGCGGTTAAGGATAGACATCTAGTCTTGATGAAGGTTAATGCTTCTCCACCCTTCTAGAATAAATTCAGTTGGGTTCTCCAAATGCAGTTCCTTAATATCCTTGATTAGACTTAGTTGGAATATCCGTTGCTTGGAAAATAGTAATCTACTCAAAATTTTGCCTACCATAATGAGGAGGGGTCAGTTTTGTAATCGTGTAGTCTAGTGTATATCAGTCAATCTTATGAGAATTAGAGGAGAGCTCTCCACTCCTCTCATCTGCTACACCTGAGATGGCTAAATGATTCTCACGGGGCTTTTGCCATTTGGGTTGCTCTTCTCTTTAAAGCCCTTTTTTGTTGGGGAAATATAGGGAAAATAGAAATCTTGCATCTCCATCCTGGTCTCCCATTATATATACTAGTATTTTATAAACTTCACATTTTGTGTATATTCTAGTGTAAAATATTCCATTATTCAGCTATACAAATTTGATTTTACATCATGCTGTAAACATTATAATATTAGTGCTTGTTGTTCGTATTTATAGTTGTAACGTGAATGATTTATAGTGTAAATTTTTATGAAACATACACATCTTTCTCATAGTGATGAAACTTTGATCATAAAAAATATCATGATTTTTCACTACTATCTTATACCAAATCTCAAGGATGAACTTGAATAAATTTTCAAAAGAAAAATGAGGATTGAAATAAAGTAAAATGAATATTAAACTTATCAAGTGATAATCTTGAAAAAAAAAAACTACACTAAATTTTCATTATTATTTTTCCTTTAATATCTATTATAAAACGAGCTATTAAAATATTGCTTTGGCATATGGTGTGTTTATGTGTATAATGCTCCCAATTTTTCATCTGTAATACTCTCAAGTTGGCTTAGATATTATTTAGAAATTACTCTGGAGACGAGGGTAAATGCAAGTGATAGTATCATTGTAGCGTTTTACCTGTGCTAGTTAAAAAGTGAAGCGTCAATGTTGCATTTAGGATGGAGCAAGAATAATCTCCCCCAAACAAACAGAATAAGTCCTCCATGATAACAATAATTAATTTGTTATTTTATACCCCCAAATATTCGTAAATGATAACATTGTTAATTTGCATTTACTAACAAGACACTAACATAACGTTTATTAATGAGATTTATACAGTTGAACGTTGAAAGGCCCGACTTGAGTGGGAGTCTCAGAACAATTAATGAAATCAGGATAACAAGAAGGAGAAAATTTAAACAGATAATTTATTTATTTATTAATAGTTAGTAAAATTTATTTGTTTATTAATAGTTAGTAAAATTTATCCACAGGTTAATTAAATTATTTTTTTTTGCGATTACTACCCGCTTTGTAGCGTACTAAATTGCAGTTTATGTATATTACAAATCTGGATAACAAAAAGTCATAAATAGATATTGACCTATTATAATGTGCAAAGTAGGTCCATAGAGTATATGGTTTGAAGCAGTTAAGGGTATTTGGTGAGTAAATACGAGAGAATCCATGAACTGTCGTTAAGACTAGGGACACAAACAAAGAATATATATAATTTAGGTGTTCATTAATGAAGGCATGGCATACGACAAAGGAGAATAAGGACAAAGTCACTAAGACAACCGAGACATCATGCATATGCTCTTTACTCACCAGGGTTTACAAAGGATACAAGTTGGAATACTTTATTTCTTACACCATTTGACTTATTAATACTACTATAATGAAAGTGAGGTCCAATAAAAAGGCTACAAAAACTTTCATCTCTCAGCTCCGAATATAAAGATAAGTTAGATTATATTCAATCCTTATATTTTTATAGGGTTTTGATGTATATAGCCTTAAGGACTAAGCATAAAAATCTACAAATCTACTTAATAAATGCAAATTGTATTTTCCAATATAATCTAGTTAAATATACATTAAATGCACTTATGATCAACACATTTATTCAGAAAAAAATATTGAATTCAATGCAATTAATTGATATTCAATAATTAATTAATACTCCCTCCGAACCATTTTAGTTGTCCCATTTTCTTATTTCACAAAGTCAGTTTAGTTGTCACATTTCTATTTTTGTCAATCTTTTTTTACCTAAATATCCTTAGTTCACACACGTAATTACGAATATACCCCCATATACCTTACTTACCCAACTACCCTTCACTAGTTACCCTTCACTATTTACCCTTTTTAATGGACCCCACACCATCCTTAATAATCATACCCAAGCAAATGGAACAACTAAATTAGTTCGGAGGGAGTATTCAAAGAAAAACTTGTAATTGAGAACAAACGACAATTGCAACTCCATCTTCATTGAAAGAATGAAGAAACGAGAATTACAGCAACAAAGAAAATTTTGAAACATATCAATGTTATATTCAAAATCCTAAATCATGAATCAAATTTAATCTATTAAGGTCAATTTGAATCATATCAATGAACCTCTATGTCCATAGTTACTTTTGAGAAAGATGATGAAGACTCAACTTTCTTAAATGATGATAATTTAAAACACATATTAATTAAACAAATAAATTAAGTAATTATATTTAGTTGTTTAAATCGGTCTAAAATCATATTAAATATAAAGTGAATAATTGATATATATATTTTAAGTCCGAAATATTGAAATATGTTTAAATGACTTAGGTTTATCTTAAGGTTAAATTTATAAGTTTTGAAATAAGTTTAAATACTTTTAAGATAATTATGTTTAAGATAAGGTTATTTTCGTGTGATGTGGAAGTGTAATGGGACCGTTTTAGAGTGTATGAATTAGCTTAACAACAAGCTTAACAAGGAACGAAACAAGAGAACACCACGCAACTTAGAAACTTATTCTAGATTGGATGGTTTCTTTGAGCAGTAAAAATTCACTAAGTATTTTAAACTCTCAAAGCTTTTACTCTCAAACACTAAGTAATAAGAATAAAAGGGGCGTGCAACACAAAGTAAGCACAAAGAAATTCACAAAGAAAATCAGAATTTTGTTTTCAATCTCACTTGCCTAAAATGCATGGCAATGAGTTCCTTTTATACTAAAAATAATGCAAGTGTTACAAGTCTTCAAGGAACCTTTTAACTTCCCTCAAGGAACCTTTTAACTTTCCCTCTTGCAAAAATCAGAAAACAAAGCATTAAACAAAAGCTAGAATTAAGCCTTTTTAATGTTAAGCATTTAAGGCTAATAATGACCCCTTATTAATAGCTATTTAAACAGCAAATTAAGGCTAATTCTACTTTGAACCGTCCATATTCTCCTAAAAAAAAACTCTTGCATTTCTCCTGAAAAAAAACTCCCATTTAAGCATTAAAGCTAGAATTCAAGTTGCTGCTTGTATTCAACTTCCCATTTCAGGCAATTGTGCCTTATTCAACTTCCCATTTAAGGCAAGTAATAAAGGATTGCTTTGAAGAGAATCCCACGAAATTAGCAACCATTTGCTTGACATTTGCGTGGCTAAGTAAAGCATGGACCGTAGCTTGTGTTGTAGGAACCGTAACTTGATGATCTTGGACTTTGTGGACTGAATTCTCATCATTCTCCCCCTCTTCAAAGAAGTTTGCCCTCAAACTCTCATCTTCAAGGTATGGAGACAAATCACCCACATTGAAAGTTGCACTAACACCACCATAGTCACTTGGCAATTCAAGCTTGTAAGCACTTTCTCCAATCTTTTCAACCACACGAAATGGACCATCTGATCTAGGCATAAGCTTGTTCTTCCTAAGGTTAGGAAAACGTTCCTTGCGCAAATGTAACCACTCCAAATCACCTTGAGCAAAAGTAGGCTGTTTCCTTCTTTTATCAGCTCTTTCCTTGTAAACGGTATTCATGGCTTCAATCTTTTCCTTGACTTGAGCGCATGTTTCTTGAAAAGCTTCCCATCTTTTCTTTGAATCAACATGAACTAGATCTTTCTTGGGAAAAGGAATAAGATCAAGAGGAAGTAAAGGATTTACCCCATAGACCACCTCAAAAGGAGCACGAGTAGTAGTAGATGACGGTGATCTATTGTAGGCAAACTCGGCATGAGCCAACTTCACATCCCAATCCTTTTGCGTTCTACTCACTAGACCACGCAATAAGGATCCCAAAGTGCGATTTGTGACCTCTGTTTGACCATCCTTTTGTGGATGATGAGAAGTACTAAAAAGAAGTTTAGTACCTACCAACTTCCAAAGAGTCCTCCAAAAATGACTTAGGAACTTAGTGTCCCTATCCGAAACAATGGTTCTTGGCACTCCATGTAGGCGTAATATTTCTCGAAAGTACAAATCAGCAACTTTAGATGCATCATCCGTCTTGTGACAAGCAATGAAATGCGCCATTTTAGAAAAACGATCAACAACCACCATGATGCTATCTTTTCCTCTTTGAGTCCTAGGAAGACCCACAATAAAGTCCATACTTACCTCTTCCCAAGGAGCATTAGGAACGGGCAAGGGAGTGTAGAGACCCTTATGAAAGGTACTCTTGGACTTTTGACAATTAGAACATCTTTCAACCACATGTGTTACATTCTTGATCATTCGTGGCCAATAGAAATGTTCTTGAAGTATCTCCATAGTCTTATGAATTCCAAAATGACCCGCAATACCTCCTCCATGGACTTCACGCACCAATAACTCACGCACTCCACTTTTAGGGATACATAGCTTGTTTCCCTTGAATAAGAAACCATCATGAACCAAGTATCCTTTATTGGGCTTAGAAAATTCAGTAGCAAAATCATCATCACTTTCATATAGGGCCTTTAGGTGTTCAAAGCCTAATATTTGAGTGTGAACCATAGCAAGTAAGTAACTCCTCCTTGACAACGCATCCGCCACCACATTCTTCTTCCCTTCCTTGTACTTCGAACTAAAAGTGAAGGATTGTAGGAACTCCACCCACTTTGCATGTCTATGATTGAGCTTTTGTTGACCATGAATGAACTTCAAAGCTTCATGATCTGAATGTAGAACAAATGGCTTTGGCCTTAAGTAATGAGACCAATAATCCAAAGCTCTAACAATGGCATAGAATTCACGATCATAATTTGAATAATTCAACTTAGCTCCACTTAACTTTTCACTAAAATAACAAATGGGACGCCTTTCTTGAACAAGAACCGCACCAATGCCTACGCCACTTGCATCACATTCTACTTCAAACAACTTGTCAAAATCAGGTTATGCAAGTATTGGAGCGTTGCATAACTTGGTTTTGACGTCTTCAAAGGCTTTGTGGGCTACTTCATTCCATTGAAATGCACCTTTCTTCAAGAGCTCCGTTAAAGGCGCCATAAGAGTGGAAAAGTTCTTGATGAAGACTCGGTAAAATGAAGCTAGTCCATGAAAACTTCTAACCTCATGAACATCTTTGGGTACCTTCCATGTTGAGATAGCTTTCACCTTCTCGGGATCAACCTGTACTCCTTCATTAGAAACAATGTAGCCTAGGAAAGAAATACTACTACACATGAAAGTACATTTTTCCATTTTTCCATACAATTTATGCTCTCTCAATGCCTCAAGTAAAACTCTCAAATGTATCAAATGCTCATCTTCAGTTTTACTATATACTAGAATATCATCTAAATATACAACAATGAATTTATTTAGAAAGGGACGCAATACCTCATTCATGAGTCTCATGAACGAACTAGGAGCATTGCAAAGTCCAAATGGCATGACAAGCCATTCATATAGACCTTGCTTTGTCTTGAAAGCAGTCTTCCATTCATCTCCTTCACGAATTCTCATTTGATGATAACCACTTCGCAAGTCAATTTTGCTAAAAACTGTGGCTCCACTTAATTCATCAAGCATGTCTTGTAGCCTTGGCATGGGAAATCTGTATTTAATAGTTATGTTGTTGATGGCACGACTATCAATACACATCCTCCAAGTTCCTTCTTTCTTTGGCACCAAAAGGGCAGGCACCGCACATGGACTAAGGCTTTCACGCACATAGCCCTTTTCCATGAGTTCTTCAACTTGTCTTTGCAACTCCTTAGCTTGCTCGAGATTGCATCTATAGGCTGCCTTGTTTGGTAATGAGGCTCCCGGTACCAAATCAATTGCATGTTCAATACCACGAAATGGAGGCAACCCTTTAGGCAAATCATCGGGAAACACATCTGCAAATTCTTTAAGCAAGTTTCTCAACGGAATAGAGTTAGTCACATGAGAAACATCATCAACAATGGGCTTTACAATAAGCAGAAACCCTCCTCCCTCTATCATGCATTCTTCCTCAAACTCCTTCCTAGACATAAGGAAGTTTGGTTTCTTTTCCACCATAGATTCAACCTTAGGGGGCAAAGGTAACAACCTAATCTTCTTTCCCAATTTGGTAGTGACCGTATAGACATTAGAAACACCATCATGAATAGCTTTTCTATCAAATTGCCATGGTCTACCAAGCAAAATATGACACGCACCCATAGGTAAAACATCACACCAACGTTCATCATAAAAATTTCCTATAGTGAATGAAACTAGTGCTTGTTTCTTAACCTTTAAACCGGTGTCATTATCCAGCCAATTTAACTTGTAAGTTTTAGCATGATTTTGTGTAGGTAACTTAAGCTTACTTACAAGTTCAGATGAGGCCACATCCGTGCATGATCCTCCATCAACAATCACATCAAAAACCTTGTCTTGAACCTTGCATCTAGTATGAAAAAGGTTCTCTCGTTGTTGCATATCTTTGAGAGGTTCGGAATGTAGAAGTCTTCTCACAACACCACATAATGGAGTGTCATTTTCTTCAGCACCATATTCCTCATATTTCTCCTCCTCTTCCTCTTCTTCGGAACCTCACTCTCCTTCTTGAATAGTAATTGTATTCCGTTTTGGACATTCACTAGCAATATGTCCTCTTTCATGACACTTGTAACAAGTTCTTTTGGATGCATCTTGCTTGAAATCTGGTTTTCCTCCATAAGTTTTCGAAGGGTTAGTAGGAACAGTTGATTTAGAAGGGCTAGGAAAAGAATCAACTTTTCCCGCGGAAGAGAACGCTCTAAAAGGGTGTCTTGGAGCATTCTTTGGTTTCTCCTCTTTGTTTTGTGCTTCAACCTTCCTAGCAGCCTTTACAACCTCATCATAAGTGGAATAAGGTAGAAGATCCACCTTATTAGAGATTGGTTTAGAAAGCCCCTTTGTGAAACGCGTAATTTTGAGTGGTTCCTTCTCTTGTATGTCACACACCAAGCTAAGCTTCTCAAACTCACGTACATATTCATCAATATTACGCTCACCTTGATTTAGGCGAGTTAATTTGACATATTGATCCTGCACATATTCACGTGGGACCCAACGTTGCTCCATTTTCTTCTTGAGTTTTTCCCAAGATGCAATCTTTTCTTTCCCTTCTCTCCTTCTCTTGGCTTTGAGGTTATCATACCAAAGCCTAGCAAGTTTTGTCAATTTAAGAGTCGCCATTTTACAACTCTTATCATCATCATAATTTTTATACTCAAAAATATTCTCTAATCTTCGTACCCAATCATAAAAAACCTCCGGATCACTAGAACCATCAAATTCAGGAAGGTCTAGTTTGAAACTTCTATCTTCTTGATTGTTACAGAAATGGGACTCGCCATGGGTGGGAGTGGAATTCTCTAATTCCTCTACCCTTCTACCCACTCTAAGCAACGTCTCTCCAATGGCATCCATCCTTGTTTCATGCCTCTTCATTCCATCGTGCATTACATGAAGTTGATCCACGATTACTTTTAACATTTCGGCATTGGACTGATTATCACCCATGCTGCGTTTTAACGAGTGTAATCTCGTTCAACACGATTTGGCTCTGATACCAACTGATGTGGAAGTGTAATGGGACCGTTTTAGAGTGTATGAATTAGCTTAAGAACAAGCTTAACAAGGAACGAAACAAGAGAACACCACGCAACTTAGAAACTTATTCTAGATTGGATGGTTTCTTTGAGCAGCAAAAATTCACTAAGTATTTTAAACTCTCAAAGCTTTTACTCTCAAACACTAAGTAATAAGAATAAAAGGGGCGTGCAAAACAAAGTAAGCACAAAGAAATTCACAAAGAAAATTAGAATTTTGTTTTCAATCTCACTTGCCTAAAATGCATGGCAATGAGTTCCTTTTATACTAAAAATAATGCAAGTGTTACAAGTCTTCAAGGAACCTTTTAACTTCCCTCAAGGAACCTTTTAACTTTCCCTCTTACAAAAATCAGAAAACAAAGCATTAAACAAAAGCTAGAATTAAGCCTTTTTAATGTTAAGCATTTAAGGCTAATAATGACCCCTTATTAATAGCTATTTAAACAGCAAATTAAGGCTAATTCTACTTTGAACCGTCCATATTCTCCTAAAAAAAAACTCTTGCATTTCTCCTGAAAAAAAACTCCCATTTAAGCATTAAAGCTAGAATTCAAGTTGCTGCTTGTATTCAACTTCCCATTTCAGGCAATTGTGCCTTATTCAACTTCCCATTTAAGGCAAGTAATAAAGGATTGCTTTGAAGAGAATTCCACGAAATTAGCAACCATTTGCTTGACATTTGCGTGGCTAAGTAAAGCATGGACCGTAGCTTGTGTTGTAGGAACCGTAACTTGATGATCTTGGACTTTGTGGACTGATTTCTCATCATCGTGATTATTATTTTGAAATATTTTAACAGGTCAAAATATATTGAAATTAAGTTTGAATTAAAACTAAAGTATTTTTGAATATTTTGAATGTATCATTATACGTTTTATTTTAAACGTTTAGATATATTATGTTATTAAAATTTGAATTTGAATTTAAAATGTGCGCTTAAGATATTTAGATGATTGAATGTTAAAGTGTAAGCTTCACACGTTTTGTAATTAGTAGTACAAGGTTTATATTTGAAATTAAATAAGTTGTTAAGCTATGGTAATTAAAGAGTTTCCTATAAATAAGATGACAATTTAAATTGATACTAAAAATAGGAAAAGACAATTTAAATTAATGCTCAAAATAGGAATTAATTTTTAATAATAATTTACACGTTGAATTTGTTTTTGCTGAGTTTTCAATATCTTGTATGAGTTCTAACGTGGCAGCACAACAATGGTTAATAAAAACAAATTACAGCACAAAATGACGTAATTATATGAGCTGTCAGTGCAATGTCAGTTTGAGTTAAAGTTCAAGATCTTGAAGACTGGCACAGATTATCCAGATTAACGAAATTGGTGGATGATGCTTTCTTGCTCTTCAAGGATATGTTGAGGCGTGACATATATAAATACAAGGCTTCGTTCAAAAATTAAGTTTTGCACCTCTTCTTACAATTTTCTCTCTTGTTGAAATAAGATCTAGTATTCTCTAAGTATTCAAAAGAGTTGTAATTCTTAATTCATCTAGCTGTTACAATTTGTAATAGGATTAAGTGTTAAAAAAGAATTAGAATTTTCATAGATTAATACGCCTAACCTTAGAATACTTTTTAAAGTGTTCAACTTGTAATCTCTATTGTGAGATTGGGATTTGCTTTTATTAAAAAGACTTGTAAGACGTTCTTTAGGGGAAGAATATGGTGAGAGAAGATAGAAAGTTCTTCTAGTTGTCTTGAAGTCTATTAATAAAAGGCGTTGAATCCTACGTGTTGGAAGAGAACCCATAGGCGGGGATTAGATTGTTTAGAACCGAACCTCATTAACATATCGTGTGTTATTGTTTAAGTTTATTTCCGCACATACGTTATAGTTTTATTAATCGACCTAAAACTGTTCCAAAAAACAGTTTTGAAAGGTCACCCAAGCTCTTAGCTAACTATCCAGACAAAAATTTTAAACAAGTATTGTAACGGTCCGGTTTAAGTGACCCGGAAATCCATATGAAAATACAAACTCCGGTTCACTCTTTGGACTCCGGAGAAGACTTTTTTCTAGGATCGTCAACGTTCCGTCGATAAAGAAATATAGCTAAAACAGAAAACAATACCAGCGTGAAAGAAAATAAGTCGGCGGAAACTCTTACGTACAACTTGAGAGCCTAAGGGCCTCTAGACAAGCTAATCGAAAATAAGTGGAAGCGAAAAGAAAACTACACGATGTCCTGTTACCTAAGTAAATTCTTTCTATCCATAATCCAATACGAAAAGATAATAGCATAGGCTTGATGATTACGGGTTCTAAGTCGAGACCTCACTCCAGACCCCACCTGCAATTAACCTACTAGTCGTTGTATGACAACACACAGTAGGTTCCAAAGAAACAAACCGATACACGTCAGAGACTTCATACAAATATCAATCAGGTTGAATACAAGCAATATGTTTATCCTAGCATGCATAGGCTCTAAAACATTCATTATTAGTTAATCCCAACTTGTAACGTTGCCCGTCCTGTTCGGGTCGTTCAAGTACAAATCATTCATTATTAGATAATTCCAACTTGTAACGTTGCCCGTCCTGTTCGGGTCGTTCAAGTATAAGTTCAAATATTTTTGGAGGAATACACTTGGGAGAGCTAATCCCAAGGCTACCACCGACCTAAGACGTTGCCCGTCCTGTTCGGGTCGCCAAAGGCTAAAGTATGCATACCCCCATGGTGACCGTAATGATCCAAAACTGCCATGGGAACAGTAATCATAATAATCCAAACCAAACTTTAACCCCTTTGGGTAACATAACCAAACATCAGCCCCTTTGGATGACAAACACATAAATCTCAATTTTCAATTAATTTCTTTTAAATTATTTGGGGTGTCTAATCCTTATGTGATTTACAATGCCTCGATTAGAAATGAAACAACACTACTTGCACAACCATATAAACAGTATGGTCTAAGCGTGTACCTTTAAGCGCTGCAAACAACAATGTTCAAGCACGACAGAAATTTCGCCCTCTTATGAATTGTGGTCCTAAATAACACACACACAAAACGATCACGTATTAGGACGTGTTTACACATTTAATCCACTCCATAATCTAAAATATCACTAAGACTTGATAATTTTTAATTGTTTACATCCAAATCCCAATGGTTCCAAATTTCAAATTCTGACCAGAAACTTTAAGGGCCATTTCGGACAGATTAGAAAATTCAAATGAAATATCCGACTTCGCCATTGCGTTCGGAACGCGTCAATTACCTTGAGTACCAAATTTCATAATTTCTAAAATTCATTTACTATTTTTAATTATTTTTAGCGTTTAACGAGTTTTTTTAACGCAACGGTGCATAAAACAACGTAAAACGACTAACGTTTTCGGGTCGGCACCTTTAACGAGGCAGGACAGCTGCTGCCCGAATACATATACATATATTTTTTCAAATTCATTATTATTATTATTTTATATACACATTATCAACCCTTTTTTTTAAACTCATGACCAAGATAACTCTAACAAGGTCACATTCACAAAATCCTTCAAGAGACTTGAAATTTCATAAATTATGATAACTAGATTAAATACTTAATTCTCTCAACAAATTAAATGTTGTAGAGAATTACAAAACCAAATCTCCCTTTTAAATCAAGACACATATACATAAGTATAACACAATCCTTAAAACCAATCAAGTTTTGCTAAAGGATTATTAAACCCTTGGATGACTACATTACTTGATTCATACCATTTAAATTTCATCTAACAAATTGAAATTTTGTTAGAGAAATAGACCACAAGAAATTTATTTAAATTTCAATATAACTTTAAACACTTAATTCCTATAACAAATATAAATTTTGTTAAAGAATATTGATCAAGAAGTTCTTTTCTTCATCCTTTTAACAAATTAGAGTTTATTAAAGGGTTATTAGAGAAATTTTTCATATATAAAAGAAAAATATTCAATCCTCTTATAAGTCATAGGATATCATCATACATAAAATATAACTTTTTAGAAATCTTTGTATATAAAATCTTCAATTAACAATTCAATTAAACTTACCCTTAGATCACAAGATTGGATGGATCAACAAGAAATTTTTATTTTTATTTTTTCCTTTTGAAGTACCGAACAAGAGGACGCAAAGAAGAAATTTTTCTGAATTTTGTGAGCTCTTGAAACAATTGAAATGGCTATGAAAAATTCAAGGAGACTAAAGAATTAATAGGCCATTTAAACAAGAATTATAATTGTGCCATAAACACAATTATGAGAGGAGTTACAAGACTCCTCCCATGCCATAGAACACAACCGGCCACTCTTCATTTCCCTTTAGATTTAAATTTATTTTTGCATTAATTAATTAAGTAATGTTATATTATTGTTAAAACAGCAAAGAAACGTCAAGCGATAACATCGTACGCGATAAAACTCGTTACCGTTAAAATTAAACTTACTTTATTTCTTATAATTAACTATGTAAAATAATATAATTTAATATTACTTATTTATTTTATTTTGTTATACTTTATTTTATTATATTTTATTTATTTTTAAACCCGATAAATTACGGGGTGTTACAAGTATACTCTCTATTCACCCCCTCTCTACAGAGTATTCGACCTTCTATCAAATTTTAATTGGTATCAGAGCTGAGTTTCACATATAAAGATTAATATCTTGTGATGGATCCGATAGGAGAAGGGTTGTTTGCTCAAGGTCGTTCGTGCTCTAGGCCTCCTTTGTTTTGTAGAATAAATTTCTTTCATTGGAAAACTTTGATGAAGATGTTTGTGATTGACCAAGATATGGAACTTTGGGACATCATAACTAGAGGACCTAAGGTACCCATGAAAAAGGACGCTCAAGGAAATGGTGTTATAAAAACCGAATCACAATATTCACAAAGTGATTTGGAATCCGTTTCCAAAAACTATAGGGCAATGAATTAATTGTGTTGTGCCTTAAATGGTACCAAGTTCAATAGACTTTCATCATGCACAAGTGCTAAGGAAATATGGGATAAGTTAGTTGTGACATATGAAGGAACAAGTCAAGTAAAGGAGACTAAGATCAACATCCTCATGCATCAATACAATTCAAGATGAAAAAGGATGAGAATATTAATGAAATGTTTACTCGTTTTACATTAATTACTAACAGTTTGAATTCTCTTGGTAAAACTTTTACTAATGCTGAAAAAGTCTTAAAGATCTTGAGGTGTCTTCCAAGATCCAAATGGGGTCCGAAAGTCACCCCCATTGAAGAAGCTCAAGACTTGAGAGTTCTATCACTTGACGATCTCCTTGGAAAGCTCACAACTCACGAACTAACCCTACATGATGATGGAGAAAATGATGTAACACCTTCCATGAAGAATCTTGCTCTAAAGGCAAAGAAACATCATGAATCCTCAAGCGATGATGAAGAAAGTGATGATTAGGAAGATCCATTTGCCTTGATCACAAGAGGTTTAGAAGGAATCATAAAGATGCGCAAAAGATTTAAGAAATTTAAATCTAAAAGCAAAGGTAAATCTTCGAACTCTAACTCTAATTCTAGAACTAACAAACTTGCTTGCTTTGAGTGTGGATCTACAGAATATCTTGTAAAAGAATACCCTAAGAAGAAAAGAGAATCCTACAAGAAAAACAAGAAGAAACAAGCAATGGTTGCTACATGGAGTGATTCTGAAGGATCAACCAACCTAAAAGTGAAGATGGTCAAGCTCACTTATGCCTTATGGCTAATGATGACAACGATGATGATCTAGATCAAAATCATAAGGAGATACTTGATTTTCTTAACTCTTGTTCTAAAGACAAATTAGTTAAAGCTCTCTTTGACATGTTTCAAATTGAAAAGATCTTAAAAGATGAGAAAAACATTTTAGAAAATAGAATTCGTCACTATGCCGAAGGGTGTGAAGAACTTATAAAGAAAAATGAATCGCTAAAGGTTGAAACAGTAAAATTTGAAGCGACTGTCAAAGTCTTGAAAGAACAGAATCTTAGCCAAACGAAAAAGCTCATTGATCTTAAGAATGAAAATAAATGATCTTGAATCTGAGCTCAAGACTCTGAAACATGAGTCTGAGAAAAATCTACAAGCCTTAACAAAGCTAAATGACTCCGAATCTAAATTTACAAAAATGCTTACACGCCAAAAACGATTCAATGATAAACGTGGTATAGGTTATAATAATGTCACACATAACTATAAGAGTAAAACCACATTTGTTAAGAGTGCATACAAACTATTGATAACATCTATTTAGTTGAAGGTCTAAAATTTAACTTGCTAAGTGTGTCTCAACCATGTGATAAAGGTAATGAAGTAATATTTGATAAAGAAAAATGTGTTGTTTAAAACCCTAACACCGGAGATACATTTATTACCGCCCTTAGACATGATAATGTTTATGCTTTGAATACTAACGAAATTGCAGCCCAAAATTTCAAGTGCTTGAAGGCTATGACAGATGATCCAAAACTATGGCATAGACGTCTTGGTCATAACAATACGCACACCATGCATAAGTTGGTAAGTAAAGATCTAGTTAAGGGACTTCTGGCTCTTGACTATAAACACAGTCTTATATGTGACACATGTATTAGAGGAAAACAAGTAAGAAGTTCATTTAAACCGAAGAAAATGGTAAGTACCATGTGAACTTTTACATATTGATCTATATGGTACAATGCGTGTACGGAGCATACGAGGTAAATCTTACATTCTAGTTACAACTGATGATTATTCTAGATTTACGTGGGCTGATTTTTTGAAGGATAAAAATGAAGCCTTGAAACCGTTCTCAAGACGTTGTAAAGAAATTCAAACTTAGCTGAATCTTCCAATAGTCTCGATTAGAAGTGATCATGGGAGAGAGTTTGATCAACTAGTCTTTGATTCCTTTTGTGAAAAATACGGTATAACCCATAACTTTTTAGCTTCTAGAACACCTCAACAAAACGAAGTGGTTGAAAGGAAAAATCGAACCTTAGAAGAGATAACTAAGACAATGCTTATAGAAAATGGATTAGCCAAACATTATTGGGCCGAGGCTGTTAACACAGCAAATTACGTCTTAAATAGGTGCCTCATTAGACCTATACTTAAGAAAACCCCCTACGAGTTATTTAAAGGAAGAAAACCAAACATAGCCTACCTCAGACCATTTGGATGCAAATGTTTTATCCATAATAATGGTAAGGAAAATCTAGGTAAATTTGATGCTAGAAGTGATAAAGGTATATTTTTGGGTACTCACTGAATAGTAAAGCTTATAGAGTTCTAAATAAGCGTACAAGTATGGTTGAGGAAAGTATACATGTAGTATTTGATGAATCTAACAATGGAATATTAAGTGAAGGATTTAAAGAGTTAAACCTTAATAAAAATTTTGATGATATAAGTGATGAAGAATTGGATGCCAATGATATTAGTGAAGTTAAAAAGAAAAACATGCAGGATACCATGCAAAGTCTTGATGAGGTTGAAGAAAAACAGGTTGTAAACATTAAAGACTCACAGCCTGATCTTAAGACCCAATCTCAAGACCTGAAAACAGCTCCTAAACGTACTGCTTTGGATACACAAATTAGAAATTCCTCAAATGAAGTAAGATCAAGATTTTTGAATGACTACACACCATCCATACTACGAAGAAGACATAAAATGTCATCTCAACATTCTCCATAAAACATCATAAGTGATCCAAACAAAGGTACTCAAACTCGATCCTTTCTTAAAAATTTATGTGCATTTTCTGCTTTTGTTTCTCTTATAAAACCAAAGGATGTTAAAGAAGCAATACAAGAACATGAGTGGATCATTGCTATGCAAAATGAATTAAATGAATTCGAAAGAAACAAAGTTTGGGATCTAGTTGAAAGACCACCGGATCACACTATTATTGGAACTAGATGGGTCTTTCGCAATAAGTTCAATGAGGATGGAGACATTATAAGGAATAAAGCAAGGCTGATAGCTCAAGCTTATAATCAAGAAGAAGGAATAGATTATGACGAGACTTTTGCTCCAGTTGCAAGGTTAGAATCTATTCGTATTATTCTTGCTTTTGCTTCATATATGAACATAAAACTATATCAAATGGATATTAAATGTGCTTTCCTAAATGGCTGCTTACAAGAGGAATTATATGTTAGATAACCACCTAACTTTGAAAATTCCGATCTACCTAATCATGTGTTTAAACTAAACAAAGTACTGTATGGATTGAAACAAGCTCCAAGGGCTTGGTATGACAGATTTAGCTCACATTACTTGAAAATAACTTTCAATGAGGTAAAATTGATAAAACGCTTTTCACTAAAACTAAAGGAAAAGATATCCTTGTGGTTCAAGTATATGTTGATGATATACTGTTTGGATCTACTAATGATTCTTTGTGCAAGGAATTTTCTAAGATTATGTGCAAGGAATTCGAAATGAGCATGATGGGAGACTTAACATTTTTTCTTTGACTACAAATAAAGACTTGGGTCTATGGTACCCTAGTTATGGAGATTTTGGTTTGATTGGTTTTTAAGATGCTGATTATGCTGGCTGTAAAGTGGATAGAAAGAGCACTTCAGGATCGTGTCAATTCTTGGGAAATTCATTGATCTCATGGTATTCTAAAAAGCAAAATTCAGTTGCTTTGTCAACAGCTAAAGCTGAATACATAGCTGCAGGTGCATGTTGTTCTCAAATCTTATGGATTGCACAACAGCTTCGAGATCTTGGAATGGATCTCAAAGGCATTCCAATCAAATGTGATAATACAAGTGCAATTTGCATTAATAAAAATCCAGTACAACATTCACGTACAAAACACATTGAGGTTCGTCACCATTTCATACGTGATCATGTTGAAAAGGTCATATTACTCTATCCTTTATCTCTACAGAATATCAACTAGCTAATAAATTTACAAAACCTTTAAGTGCTGATCGTTTTGCGTATATTAGTATGCAATTGGCATGCTAAATGATGTTGCATGAACTAAGGGGGAGTAAGGGTTCAATAGTAAAGGTAAAATGTTATTAAATAATAAGTATGTATTTAGGGGGAGTTTTTCATCTTCTTTACATGATTTTAATTATGGTTGAATATACGTGCTTAAACATTTTTTTGAGAATTGAGAATTAAATTTCAATTTCTTAAAATTATTTGTTACAAATATATATATATATATATATATATATATATATATATATATATATATATATATATATATATATATATATATATATATATATATGTATATATATATATATATATATATATGTATATATATATATATATGTATATATATATATATATGTATATATATATATATATATATATATATATATATATATATATATATATATATATATATGTATATATATATATATATATATATGTATATATATATATATATATATATATATATATATATATATATATATATATATATATATGTATATATATATATATATATATATATATATATATATATATATATATGTATATATATATATATATATATATATATATATATATATATATATATATATATATATATATGTATATGTATATATATATATATATATATATATATATATATATATATATATATATATATATATATATATATATATATATATATATATATATATAGATATATATATATATATATATACATATATATATATATATATATATATATATATATATATATATATATATATATATATACATATATATATATATATATACATATATATATATATACATATATATATATATATATATATATATATATATATATATATATATATATATGTATATATATGTGTGTGTGTGTGTGTGTGTGTGTGTGTGTGTGTGTGTGTGTGTGTGTGTGTGTGTGTGTGTGTGTGTGTGTGTGTGTGTGTGTGTATAGATATATATATATATATATATGAAATTTATAATTAAGTACCTTTAATCAATAAAGGATATTTAATTATCTTAAAACAAAATTGTTTGTTTGATACATGTTTTGGACATCAACCATGCAATAAATCCTTGTTCATGAATTTGCTCCTAATCAAATTAGTTTCCAAATGAATTCATAATTACTCCTCATTTACGTTCCCTCACGTTACCCTCAAATCATCAAGCTTCACTCACATCAATTGTGCCTTTTCCCCAAGTTGTCTAATCAACATTTATTGTAGTACAAATGCATTGTACCTCCTCCCCTTCATATAACTTGTGAACCGTCCCTTTCCCATTCCATTCCAAACCTTTCTGAATTTGTGAACAGTGCAATCAGACATTTCTTCAAGCTTTCAAAAATCCTTTCCATGGCCCTAATAGAAAACTTACTCGTTCCTCCTCAAAATCCGAAAGAGGAGAAACATCAAAATCCCCAATGACTGAACCAACAACTCCAATCATTCCATCACCTCTTACATCCTTGGATGTACCCAAAAACTGGTTTGAAAATCATACTGCATTTGGTTGATGGATTGATACATTTAAACACCGTTCATTATCCTATGTTGATATTCTTGATTACATCTTATTTTTGTTTGAAGATTTTGAGATCGTTTCCTCATTCATCCAAACAACTCATGGTAAGTTGTTGGATCCAGGTTTTCTTTCATATCTTATTCTAGTCAAAATCTTCTACTGCAATTTCTCTTTCGCAGTTGTTGATGGTTATCCGACCTTAAGGAGTTATGTCAAAGGCCAAGAGATTGTAATCTCTAAAACCCTAATCAATGATCTTCTGAAATTATCAAATTTTGTTGATGACTCTACTTCAAATTCTATGGCACTTCAAAATGCCAAAGATATGCTTATTCTTGATTCTCATTCTGATTTTTCTCCTAGCAAACAACTCATTCACAATGCCTTGAATCTCTGTGGAAAATTGATACATAATCTTCTTGTCAGAATTGTCTTCTCTTGCAATTCATCCTGTGAACTTGTCATAGATGCACATCTCATTTTAATGTGGAAAATTGCTTCTGTAAAAGCGATTGAATATGCCTCTCTTATCATTTCAACTATGCATTTCTTTAGTTCTCCTGTTCGTAACAGTGCACTTCCTTATGCTAATCTCTTGACCTTAATCTTTGATCATTTTAATTTACTCTCTGATTTAGAGGAAGTAGATTATTCTAGTCCTTAATCTCTTTCTAGCAACGTCCTCCTTCCCTTAGGAATTTTAAAATTCATGGTAAGTATGAGTTGTACTCACACTTGTCCTTATCTGAAAAGGAGGATATTCAAAAGATCCATCACAAAAATCTCTCTCGTCTAGAACTCCAACTAAAAGAACACACCACCCTTTCACGCCTCATGTCTCTTGACTCTGAGGTAAGTGAAATAAAAATGTTTATTCTTGATTTGCATGATAAAGTGTCCACATTAACTTTTATTTTAGAAACATTTATGAAAGACATGAAGGGTATAGTTGTTGAAGATATGGTTATAGAAGAAGAAGTTGACGAGGGTAATGCTACAGAAAAAAAAAGGAGGATGCTGTTATGAAGGAAGCCAAGGAGAAAGCAAGAGAGAAAGAGGAAGAAGAGAAGGAAAAAGAGGGCAAGGAGGCTGCAGAAGAAGAGAAGAAAGCAGAGAAGGAAGAGAATCCAGAAGAGATTGATGCTACCCCCATCCAAAAAATTCCACCACCTGTTGAAGCTACACCAATCACCACTTCACCTGGCAAACCCAAGACTTCCAAGAAGAGGAAGACCCGGTCCAGGAAGTGATTTTATTTCTGTTGGTTGATAAACAATTTTTTTTTTGTAACGGCAAACAATTTTTTTATGTGTTGTTAAACAATTCCAACATTTTCTTCCTGTTACTTTTTGATGAAAGTCAAAAAGGGGGAGAAATTATGTAAATTATGTTTATGTATTGCTTGCTTACTTTGCATGCTGCATATTATTAGTTTTGCTTTGCAAGTTGCATATTGTTTTATTGTTAGATTGTTGATTGCTAGATTCATGTTCAGTTTATGTTTCTGTTTTTATTGTTCATGATCCAATAGTTTATATCATTTTAAAAGGGGGAGAAATTTGAGAATTATGTTTCTTGATTTGTTGTTAATTTCCTTGATTGTTCATTGTAATCAATTTCTTGGTTACTTAGTTATTTATTATTTAGATTATTGCTGATTATTTGTTTTAAAGAACAAAGTGTATCATAGTTACTTGGTTAATGTTTGATGATACATTTATAGTTACAAATTATTGTTCTTGTTCATGACATTTGATAATCATGATTTTGTTTTTGAAATATTGATATGACGATATGATGCTACAATTTAATATTGATTATCATACCTTTGCATGTATTGTGATTAGTTATTTGTTTACTTGTGATAATAGTTTATCTTATTAATGATTTTAATATCCATGCATGAAAATTTATTGGTTTATACTATTCTGATTTGAAACTTTTTTCAAAGTCTTGAAAACATTCTACTTAATGATATCTTGTTATTCTTATCATGTTTTTCAATTCATGTTCAACTAGTAATATGATTTAGAAAAATATGGTTTTGACTTTCATCAAGGGGGAGATTGAAGACTCAACTCTCTTAAATGATAATAATTCAAAACACATATTAATTAAACAAAAAAAATTAAGTAATTATATTTAGTTGTTTAAGTCGATCTAAAATCATATTAAATATAAAGCGAATAATTGATATATATATTTTAAGTCCGAAATATTGAAATATGTTTAAATGACTTAAGTTTATCTTAAGGTTAAATTTATAAGTTTTCAAATAAGTTTAAATGCTTTTAAGATAATTATGTTTAAGATAAGGTTATTTTCGTGATTATAATTTTGAAATATTTTAATATGTCAAAATATATTGAAATTAAGTTTGAATTAAAAATAAAGTATGTTTGAATATTTTGAATATATCATTATACGTTTTATTTTAAACATTTAGATATATTATGTTATTAAAATTTGAATTTGAATTTTAAATGTGTGCTTAAGATATTTTGATGATTGAATGTTAAAGTATAAACTTCACACGTTTTGTAATTAGTAGTACACGTTTTATATTTGAAATTAAATAAGTTGTTAAGCTATGGTAATTAAAGAGTTTCCTATAAATAAGATGACAATTTAAATTGATACTAAAAATAGGAAAAGACAATTTAAATTAATGCTCAAAATAGGAATTAATCATCTAGGTGGTCATTTGGATTCTCCATCTCAGTGCCGGCAAATTGATTCTGAGCATTGAATTGAAAAAAAGCTGGTTTGATCTCATAGTTTGCGGCTGTGATGGTTGGCTGAACAATACTCGACCCTAGATTCCCATCAGGCATGGCATATTCCCAAAGGGATTTTGGGTGTTCTACAGCCATTTTTTGTTGTTTCCTTCTCCTTCTTCTTCTTCCAATTTCAGGATTTATAGGTACAAGATTTTCTTGTCCTTGAGACCTAGTTTGCATACTCTACACTCAAAAATCGAGATCAAGTGCAAAGTGAAGAGAAAAATGAAAACAACTCAAAATGATAAAGAACAATGAACTAACTAATCAAGAAAAACAATTAACGAACTCGCCACTCCCCGGCAACGGCGCCACAAACTTGATCGGGACTTTGCGTCCTTCAATACAAGGAGTGGGGGTTAAGTTAATAGTTTCTCGATCGATTAGTGTGTTCGAAAACGTATAATAAGATGTTTGGAGATAGAAATAATTAAAGCAAGAAATTAAAAGTGCTTAATGAAATTAAAGCATAAAAGTAAATAAAGATACAATGAACTAAAGTAAGGATAAAATGATCAATAAGCTAAAAGGCATGGGTTAGGCTTTCTCACTAAAGTAGTGTTTACTAAATTTTAACCTAAGGTCATGGATGTTTTGTTATAGGGAAGATCCTATCATAAGTACTAATGTTCTCTCTCGAGCAACAAAAACTTCCTAAAACATACTCAACTAACTATTCTCATGGAGCTAAGCATAATTTAAGAAACGAAGCGTACATTCAACATTTCCAATTAAAGCATGTACCTATTCTCATTGAGATATCTCAACTTTTAAGCATAGATTATCGTTAAAAATCGACTCTCGCCCTCAATTCAACGACACTACAACATGATAGCAAAAATTCATCTTAAACCATAAACAACACAACCAAGCCAAAGGTAAAGAAAGAAATTCAAACTACATACATGGTGATGATGACTAGCCTAAGCCAAAACAAACTACTCACTCATACTCATATTGAAATTGTAGATTGTAAACAAGCCAAGAATCATAGATGAATAAATTAAACTGGAGTATCCTAAAGAGATGAGTACAATATAGGTTGAAAAACTACAAGCATGAATTTATGAAACTACAGGCAAACAATCAAAGATGACTAAGTGACATGAATTGAAAACAATATAAACTAAGATAGAAGTTACTCTTTTAGGTTCAATCTAAGGATGAACAAGAAGATTTGATGATTCAAAGTAATACATTCCAAAAGCTTCAATAATAATACATCAATGGTTGAAGAATCCAAGTTGCAAAATATTACAATAAAGGATGAAGTTAAGATTGTAATTGGAAATTGAACGTACTTAATTAAATTGAAAGGGAAATTATGCTAAACACTAATTCTTAATTGAAATGAAAGCAAAGCTATGAAGAATACATAGAAATTACTCAAATTGAAAGGTGAAAACTGAGATGCCTAGCTCCATCTTCTTCTTCTCTATTTATAGACTTCAAAAAACAAGTGGGGTGGTGGTTTCATGATTGCTCCACCACCCCTAGGTTGTAGGTGGGGGGTGCCACCCCTAATGCATAGGGTAGAGTGGCAGGCAGTCTTGGCAGCAGCAATTAGAAGCAAAAAATGTAATTGGGCCTCGAATGATATTTAAAAAGATTGAAAAAGCTGCTGTCACCCATCTCGCTCGACCCGAGCGAAGCCCGCACAACCAGTCGAGCCACCATCTGGTCCAACATTAGAAACTTCAAAAATTGGACAAAATGTGAAAATTAGCTCCGTTCGACCTGAGCCATCTCGCTCGACCAGTCGAGCGGATGTCCTGTACTCCCGAATTGAATCTTGCGAATGATCAGAAGCTCTGGAAGTTTGAATGCACTTCTCTTGACCCGAGCCAACTTGCTCGATCAGTCGAGCGACCTTCAGAAGTGTGATACTCAGCTTCTGATCTCAAGCAATGCTCCTGGACTGCTCGAGCTCATTCTGGTCGAGTGGGTCTACTTTGGCTTCTTTTTGACTTGTTCTTATGGCTTGGCTATGACGTTCCACTTCTTTGAGCCCTCGGTGTTTAGGTGAGCAATGTATGCAATCAAAGGGGCTAGTTTGTGCTTGGTGTTGGTGATTAGATCCTGAAATGAAATAAAACACCAAAGGAACAAAACAAGCGTAAAATCCAATAAACCAATGATATAACATGTAGTTTCCTTACGCTAAAAAAGCCACTTATATTAAAATAAAGATCAAATGTAGCTAACACATTTTGATATATTGCACGCCAAATATCCTTCTAAAGAAGATAGGGCATCAATGTAATTGCATAATAAGACGTTTATTGATTGGTTTCACAATCGAGTAATATGTGAAAACTCAAGGGTGTATCTGAAATTGTTAAGTGGTTAGCTTTTGGTCCTCGTGATGATGTCAACAAATATGAGTGTTACGATGTCAATGGGTTCACATTTTGGACTAAGGATCGAGATAAGAACTCATTTTATCTGCAGAATAGTGGGGTTTCTATTTTAGCGTCATTTACATTTTACGCGAGTGCCAAGGATCAATCTGGTTGATGCTAATTTGGTATACTACGGGTTGGTACATGAAATATGGGAGCTTGACTACTCTAGTTCACTATTGGTCTTTTCAGATGCAAGTGGGTAGATAGTATTCAACGATACGTAAAAAATGATGACCCTTGTGGATTCAATCTTGTAGTCTTAACTCGTTTGCGTCATAGTGAGGAG
>NC_080050.1:12200952-12265952 GCF_026212465.1 Amaranthus tricolor | reverse complement strand
CCTTTGGGTACTAGGTTCAAGTCCATTTTCTCCTTTTTTTTTATTAATCATCTTTATCGACATTATCATTGATTCGTTTCTTATTAATTTATTTTTTTCATTCTTTTTAGTAAATATTTTAATAACGATGACAACTTGACAAGCAATGAATTTCGCTAATAATCAAGTAATCATCAAAGGTACGTCCGCAATATTATAGTATTTTTTATTATATAAATATTTAAAAGAAAAAATAAAAATGGAACCGATCGTCCGACCCGCCCGTCCCGTGAGTTAGAACCGCCGGAACCGCCTCATGAATCGCCAAGGAACTGTTTGGAACCGCCCGGAACCGAAACCGGTCGCGACAGGTTCCAAATGGAACCGGAACGGAACCGGACCAACCCGAACCGTGGCCATGCCTAAGTATATGATATTATGAAATGTAACCAGGGTTTTCTATTGTCACAAAGCTACCGTGTTTATCCTCTTTTAGTTCGTCTTATCAACACATTTAACTTATTAATTTATTATTTTATATTTGCTCGGTCATGAGGGTAGACTAAAGAGGACACAATCCAAGTCCCATGCCTATAGGTTAGCAATTTGCCCAATAAAGTGGCGCACTTCTGTATAAATAACAAAGGCTAAAAAATAATTAAAGAACCAGTACAATGAGGAAAAGGATCGGAGACTAACAGTGGGAATGTGGGATCTTCATAATTAGTATGCATCAAATGTGGAGACAAGTTTCTTTTAAAGAAGGATGCAGGTATTTTGATCAAAAAAGTATGTGCACTACATACATGCAGTGGCACATCCAACGTTTAGAGTCCCTAAAGCACCAACGAATAGACGAAATTTTGACAGAGTTTTGTTTGTATAATTAACAACTAAAATATTTTTTATTTCGGTAAAATGAGTTCTAGAAGCGCAATAATCCCTAGAGAAAGCCAGGGTAATATAAAAGGTAACGAATAAACTACAAATATTCAAATTTAAAATGATATTATGGTCCAATTAAATGAAATGTAAAGTAAAGAACCAAACAACAACTGAAGCAGAGACCCGTTAAGAGTTGAAATCCTTTATGCAATTGCTTTTTAACACCCAAAATTTGATTTTATAAACTATCAATGATTCTAGTTCCCACAAATTCGTAGAGCATTTAAAAGCAAATAATTTCAGTTTTAAACTCCCAACCTCAGAAAATTCAAAGAAACCCAACAAAATCCAGTTCAATACAAATATATATGAACCAGAATAAATTGACAAATATTCACTCATTGTAAGAATAAAAAAAAATAAAAAAATATTCAATAATTCAACTATTCAAGATAAACAAAGACATTAAAATTAACAAATATTCAATTACTCAAAGAACATAAACAAAAAAAAAATCAAGAAAGAACATTTTAACAAAATTCAATAATCAAGATGAAAAATAAAGATTAGAAAAACAAGAGTAAGAATTTGTGATTAAGATTAAGACTAAAGATTAGAACATAAAGATTAAGATTAAGATTATGAGCGAAAATACCTAGAAAAATCAAAATTTTGATTTTTTAGGGTTTTTATAAAGAGGAGTAGAGCTGTAGACGTGAGCACTGAGCAGCCAGTAGGCGAGCCAACGGCAGCAGCAGACGGAAGTGGTGAGGCGACGGCGACGGTGACGGTGAGGCAGTATGCCGAGAGGGGCTGACGGGAGATGGCTGTTATTAAACAGTAGAGTTTTTTAGGTTTTTAAGAGTAGAGAGAAGAGAGAGAATTTTAGAGTTTTGAAGTTCATTGCTATTCTAAAAAACGTGTGTTCTAATCTCCTAAAATTCGCTTGTTTTTTTTATTTCGCTTGGGGCATATGCCCGGTGGAGCCCATACATAGATCCGCCCCTAACTAAGTGTGTAGGTTTAATTGTATCACATTTTGGACATTTAGTGTATATTAAATCCTAAAATATATTACCAAGTATCACAAATAGTAGTGGGAAAAAGTGTATTAAAAATACAAGGTCGAAAGGGGACAAAACGCAAAAAAGGAAACCGAGTCAGTAGGAAAATCCAACTCGGCTTTCATGTGGTTTGCACTATAGCCGAGTCGGCTTTTAGTGCTGACCAGGTTCTATTTTGCCTTTTTTTCTACTTTGATAAATGGGTATTAGATTCAATTCTTGATCATCTTTGATTATGAAATTACATGGGTGTTAATGGCTTGTAATAACTCTCATGAATTCTATAATTAACATGGCATTGACGTATAGTCATTAAGTTTGATCAGCCTTGACCTTTGTTTATTATGACTAGTATAAATACGGGGTCTTAAGGAAGCATGTCACACAGCTTTATTTGAATTTTTATCTATTCTTACTTTCTCTCTTACTTGTGATTTCCAAAAAAAGTTATAAAGTTTTTGTCAATCTTCCAAGTTTTATAATTCATATAAACACTTTATTATTATGTGGTATACCCTAAGTATTAAGGGTATATTGTGTTATTTGTGTCTCGCTGTGAATTTCTAAATTCAAACCCAAATACCTTTGTGGGAGAAATATCACAAAAAAAAGTGAATACACGCCTACAACAATTATGAAGTTTTTTGGTAACAGTCTTCGTTGCACAAGTATCATCAAGTTTTCTTTTAGTGTAATTGTGTAGTTTATTTTAGCCATCAACAATGAGGAATACAATTCCTCCTAATTGTAATTTGTATTTCATTATTATTATTATTTGTAATAATCTTTTGTGATACTTTACTTCGGGATGGAAAGTATCAAAGAACTCACTTCCAATTTCACTAAGATAGAAAAGTTAGTCGGGATTGATTTTTTTCATTGGCAAAAAAAATGATGATTCATCTTACTACACTGAACGTGGCGTACGTGATAAGCACCCCTAAGCGGAGGAAATGAAAGTGAACCCTTGGAATAAACAAGGATAAAGAACAAATGGAAAAATGATGATTTCACTTGCTGAGTTCATATTCTCAATGGGATGCAAGACTTGCTCATTGACATCTTCCACCTCCATAAGTCCGCTATGGAGATTTGGGAAAGCTTGGAGAATAAATATATGGCGGAGGATGCTAGCTCCAAGAAATTTCTTGTAATAACTTTAATTCTTACAAGAGGTTGAAAATCGCCCTGTTATCGATCAATTTCATGAACTACAAAGAATGCATGCTAACATGAAAATTCATGAAATTAAATATAGACGAAATTTTTATTGTTTCACGTATTATAGACAACTTGCTTCTTTCTTGGAGGGATGTTAGACATGCTTTAAAGCATAAGAGAGAAGAGATAACACTCTCCGATTTTGTACAAGATATTGTTGTTGAGTCTAGCATAAGGATTCAAGAGAATCAAAAGGATGACAATCCAAATATTATTACAATTGACATGGTTGCGGACCTATTCTACGAAAAAGCAAAAGAAAAATACTTCTTTCAAGGGGAAGACTAATAATTCTACTAACAAAGCCCTAGAAAGTGCATGTTGGGAGTGTGGAAAGCCCGGACACCAAAATAAAAATTGTTTTGTTTTCAAGAACAAGAAAAAGAAGGCAATGGGTGTTCAAGCTTCTACGAGCAAAGACCCTCTAGTATTGAATCGATTAGGCTACAAACTAGTGTTTGAAGCGGATAGGTATATTATTTGCAAGAATAACTTGTATCTAGGACATGCTTATCTTTCTAATAGTTTGTTTATGTTATATTTGAATTTGAATAAGATCACAAGAACACCATTTAAAGTGTTGAACAAAAATCCAAAATTTTAGACTTAATACATAGTGATCTTTGTGACTTTCATAATACACCATCATTAAGAAATAAGAAATATGTCATTACATTTATTGATGATTTTTCCAAGTTTTTCTATGTATATCTTTTACATACAAAAGATGAAGCTCTTAATTATTTTAAGATTTACAAAAATGAAGTAGAAATGCAAATAGGTAGTAAACTTAAAATGTTAAGAACTGATAAAAAAGGTGAATAATATGATCCAACTTATTTTAGTTAAATGGGTATAATAGTACATGAAACAACCGCCGGATACACACCGCAATCATTTAGTGTGGCGGAGAGGAAAAATCGTACTCTGGAAGAGATGGTTAATTCCATGTTATCCTACTCAGGCTTGAGTGAAGGATATTTGGGTCAGTAGTGGAAAAAATCTCATTTGCTGCGGTTTTTTGGCCATAATATGCTGCGGTTTAGATCCAAGCATTAGTGATAGCAGCAGATGGCCTATTTTAAATGCTGCGGTTTTTAAACCGCAGCATAAAAAAAGACTATATGCTGCGGTTTTATAGGAACCGCAGAATATAATGTAAGACTATATGCTGCAGTTCCCACAAAACTGCAACATATAGTCTTTTTTTTTAAATCAAAAATACACTAATATTGCGGTTTTGGGAGAACTGTAGCATATAGCATTTTTTTTTCTTTTTCGTTTAATATTAATAAATAATCCAATGATTAATGTATAATGTAATAAACAATGATTAATGTATAATGTAATAATCCAATTATCACCATTAATCACCAACTAATATATATATACACTCTCGATGGTATATATAATAATATTTACATATACAAATTAAAGTCCTAAATCTAAACTAATTACATTATTTACTAAGAACAAAAATTAGCAAGATACGCGGCAATCTTGTCTTTCAATTCGCGCATTTCCCATCTCTCAAAGGGCGTGTTTTCCTTGGAGTGTAGTATAAAACCTATAATTTAATATTAAATTAAATGATACATAAACATTAGATTTTACCAATAGTAAATATATAATATTATAATTTAAGAACGTAACAAATACTTACGGCATCAATGTTTTCGACTCCAACCTCCTTCAAGGATTGTAAGATATCGTCCATGTATTTGAGTGTAGTAGCTGCTATCAATGGTATTATAAGGTTGTCGAAAGCACTAAAATAAAATAGTTGTTAGTGCAAAAAAAGCTTAAAAACCCTTAAAATCGCAACTTAGCACGTAATTTCAAGCATATGACTATGATTTTCAATTCTAACCACTTGAACACAATAATATCAACCAAATAGTGTTGTGTGCCAAGTTTCATGCAAAACAAACCAAGTTTGAGCTACTTTATGCGCGAAAGTGCCAAAAAAGCTTAAAAACCTTTAAAATCGCAACTTAGCACGTAATTTCTAGCATATGACTATGATTTTAAATTCGAACCACTTCAACACAATAATATATACCAAATAGTGTTGTGTGCCAAGTTTCATGCAAAACAAACCATGTTTGAGCTACTTTATAAGCGAAAGTGCCAAAAAAGCTTAAAAACCCTTAAAATCGCAATTTAGCACGTAATTTCTAGCATATGACTATGATTTTCAATTCTAGCCACTTCAACACAATTATATATACCAAATAGTGTTGTGTGCAAAGTTTCATGCAAAACAAAGCAAGTTTGAGCTACTTTATGCGCGAAAGTGCCAAAAAAGCTTTAAAAACCTTAAAATTCATACTTTGTGAGTCACTTAATTCAAATGTATTCCTTCTGCGTGATCTACACGCATATAACCAACATCTACATCATCTTGATCCACTGATTTTGGATTGATAAAGGGCGGGGAGTCTTCAAAAGCTTCATATTCTTCCTCATCTTCAACATCACCTATACCAAGGATACTTCTTTTTCCAGATACAACAATAGTCCTTTTTTTATCAGACGGGTCTACAATGTAGAATACCTTCTAGTATGAATGACTTCTCACTATCACGCAAACGAGCTAAGTTTACAAGAGTGAGTCCACAAGGATCGTCATTTTTTATGCATCGTCGATTATTATCTACCCATTTACATTTGAAAAGACCAATAGTGAAAGTAGAGTAGTCAAGCTTCTATATTTCATGTACCCGCTCTTAGTACACCAATTTAGCTTCAACCGGCAATTGATCCTTGGCACTCCTGTAAAATGTAGATGACGCCAAATAGAAACCCCACTATTCTGTAGATAAGATGACTTCTTATCTTGACCCTCAATCCAAAATGTGAAGCCATTGACAGCGTAACCCTCATATTTGTTGACATCATCACGAGGACTAAAAAGCTAACCACTTAACAATTTCAAATACACTCTTGAGTTCTTCACTTATTACTCGATTATGAAACCAATCAATAAACGTCTTATTATACAAGTGCATCAATCCCCTAACCCCTTTACAAGGATATTTTGCGCGCGATATATCTAAATGCTCATTCAAAAAAGGATGGACTTCAGGAATATGATGCAACACATACAAGTGTGCTTGTAGAAGACTGTCTCGAGGAGGTGTGATCGATTTGGAGCCAATTGTTCCTTTTCCCTCAAGCCTTCCTTCATGTCGAGAGGTGGGAGGTCCAATAGGCTTTACCATGGCCAAATACTCGGCTATAAAGTTACTAATCTCATCGCTCATAGTGTCTTGAATCGTATTCTCCTCAGGTTGTGCTGCATTCCTCACCTTGTTTTTTAAAACACCCATGTGTCTTTCAAAAGGATAACACCACCTTAAAAAAATAGACCCAAAAGATTGATCTCACGAACAAGATGGACAATAAGATGAACCATTATGTCAAAGAAAGAAGGTGAAAAATACATCTCAAACTTGCATAAAGTTATAATCACGTCGACTTGAAGAGCATCAAGTTTAAAGGGATCAAGAACTTTACTACAAATTGTGTTGAAGAACGAACATATCTCGGTAATAGCATATCTCATATGTTTTGGCAATATTCCACGGATTGCAATTAGTAAGAACACTTGCATCATTACATGGCAATCGTGAGATTTCATGCTTCCCTACTTCAACTCACCATTTAGGGTCACAAATCTCTTCATGTTGGATGAGTACCCAGACGGAACCTTAATGCCATAGAAAGACTCACAAAATGCCCGCTTCTCTGCTTTGGACAATGTGCAAGCTAGAGGCAACTAAACTTTGTCATTACTCATCTTCTTCTTACTGCCCTTTCCCTTGTTACCGCCACCAACTTCATCAGCTTTATTACTTTTCTTACTCACCTTAACATGTGCCCACAACTCCGGACGAACACCCTTACATACAAGCCAATCTCGCACGGCCTTAACATCCTTTGTCTTACCCAGAATACTCATGAGAGTCCCGAGTATAGCATCGCATACATTTTTCTCTATATGCATAACGTCAAGACAATGCCTAACCTATAGATCTCTCCAAAATAAAAGCTTCCAGAAGATTGATTCTTTTTTCCATAATCGGTGTTTACCCCCTTGCATCTGTCGTGTTTTACCAAATATAGTCTCAACTACCTTAACCTATTCATAAACCTCATAACTGGTCAACGATCGACGAGCTACACGGTCCTCAACCTCCCCGTTGAACATCTTCTTCTTCTTATGATATTTGTGATCTCGTGGGAAGAACTTTCGATGGTGCATGAATATGTGTTTGCACTTAGGAATCCACGTGGATTCCATGTCCTCAATACATATTGGGCATGCTTTCTTCCCTTTGTTCTTATACCCCGATAAGTTGCCATATGCCGGAAAATCATTAACGGTGCATAAAAGCATTACACGCAAGGTGAACTCCTCATTAGCATATGCATCAAGCACGAAAACGCCTTATTCCACATCTTTCTCAAATCCTCAACGAGAGGTGCAAGATATACATCTATGTCATTGCTAGGTTGTTTAGGACCCGAGATAAGGTCCGAAAGCATAATGCACTTACGCTTCATACACAACCAAGGTGGCAAATTATAGATCACTAACAACTCTGCCAAAGTACTATGTTGAGAACTAAGATTGCCGAATGGATTCATTCCATCCGTACACAGTTCGAGCCTTAAATTACGAACCTCATCCCCAAAAGTCTTATGCAACCTATCAATACTCTTCCACTCCGGAGAATCAGATGGATGTGTGAGCAAGTGACCTTTCTTCAGCTTATCTGCATGCCATCTCAAATTTAACGCATCTTTCTTTATAGAAAACAAGCGCTTAAATCTAGGTATTATTGGAAGATACCACAATACCTTAGCCGAGGGCCCTTTAGCATCCCGAGCCCTTTTACGCTTGTAGTGTGATAACCACACCTAGGACACTCTTCTAAGTTCTTGTTTTCATTCCAATACAATACACAATCATTCGAAAACGCATGAATCTTCTGTTACTCTAAGCCGAAAGGACACATGAGCTTTTTGGCATAATATGTTGACTTTAGAAGTTCATTTCCCTCAGGAAGCATCTCACCTAACGCTTCTAATAACATTGTGAAACTAGCGTCACTCCAATTGAACTTTGACTTAATGTTGAAAATTGTCAACACTACTATTAGTTTGGTGAACTTTGTACATCCAGGGTACAAAGGCCTTTGAAAAGCCTCTGTCAACAAGTCATAAACACGAAGAAGTTTTACTCATCCTCGACTCCCTCCATCATCTAATCAACACGATCCACATCCTCATCCTCATTGACATCCTCTTCATATGTCTCATACTCATCAACACGATCTACTACATCCTCATTGACATCGGTCACATTATTGACATCCTCAACAACACTTTTCTCTTTTTAAACTCCCTCCTCACCATACCAAACCCAAACATGATATTGAGGCCTGAACCCACGTCGATGTATGTGCTCCCTAAGGATATGAACACTATCTACCTTTGATACATTGCCACAAGTAACACATGGGCAATAAAAACCAACTCTCCCCCTAACTTGATGTTTAATCCCAATACTACAAAGTTCGAATACGCCATCAATAAATCATGACGATTCAATGCTTCCATACATCCAAGAACGATCTTTTGTCATCCTAAGTGTGATTAATTAATTCCAAACAAAATTAATACACCACTTGTAACATATATAATTAACCCTAATTAACCCAAATTAACCCTATTTAACCCCATATAACCTTTATATTATTTAAAGTAATCAAAGTATGTATATTTGAATTACAAAACATATATAACAAAAAAAAAAACCATTTTCTTTAATCAAATACACATAAATCAAAATAATAAGAAACTAATAATATACAACTACATACATAAGTAAATTATTCACATTCAAATATGCAACTACATATATACATAAGTAACTATTCACATTCAATCTACCCTAAAAATCCTAATTAATTAAAATTATTCACATTCAAATATTCAAGTACGACATACATAAGTAAATTATTCACATTCAAATATAAATTTGTTTCTACAATAGGATTATGTAACCTATAATGAAAGACAAAATCAAAATTAGTATAAAAAAGACTAAATCCTTATTAAAACACAATAAAGCTATTCTTGAAGAACATTAGCAAAGATTGAAAAATTTATACTTTGAAGAAGAACAAGCTTAGCCCTAATTTCGTGGGTTTTTGAAGGAAAAGCAACAATGGTGGGTTGAAAAACTTAAACAAAGATGGAGAAGGAAATTCGTGCAATGGGTGGTTATTGAAGAACACGTACAGTAGCAGTCGTGGGGTTTGGAAGATGATGAACGAAATTGAAGAGAAGAACACAGTAGCAGTCGTGGGTTTTTGAAGAACTCGAAGAACTTGAAGAGATTTTTGCAGAGATTTTCGTGGGTTTTTGAAGAAATTTTTCAAGAACTTGAAGAAGAAGACAATCGTCGTCGTGGGTTTTAGGAGAATACAACAGTTATATGAGGGTTTTGAGGAAATGAACGTTGAAACGCGGGTAAATTTATATTTTTAGAATCACTATTTGCTGCGGGCTGCTAAAAACCGCAGCATATAATCACTATTTGCTGCGGGCTACAACAAAACCGCAGCATTTGATTAAATTTTTTTTTTTTGCGAATTCTTTTATGCTATTTTAAGCTGCGTTCAACAAAAACCGCAACAATTGATTAGCAGCAGATATGTTTTTTTTCTACTAGTGGGTGAAGCAATGTTGACGGTTTGTCATATTCTTAACTGGGTTCCAACAAGAACAAATAAGGGGACTGCTTATACACTTTGGTACAAAAGAAAACCAAATTTAAGTTATCTTAAAGTTTGGTGTTGTAGGGCCATTATAAGATTGCCTAATAAAAAAGAAAGAAACTCGGTGAACGAGGGATAAAATGCATTTTTATAGGTTATGCTATTCACAGAAAAACTTATAGTTCAATGTAAGAGAACAAAATAACTCATATCGATTCATTTGGTTACTAAGTCAAGAGATGCAACTTTTGATGAAAATAGATTTTCATCATTGAGTAGACAAAGAATTCTATAAAAACTTACCAATTTCGATGTTCATGATAATCAACAAGGTTCTCCTCTAGGTATTGATGAAAATTAACAACTAGATGAACAACAAAATGTTGATCCTATTCCTATACGGGATAAGAGACAACGGAAAGTTATAAGCTTTGGACTCAAATTTTAAAGTATATTTGGTTGAAGGTACTAGAAATGAAGTTCATTTTAGTGTTTCATTAATTAAATGTGGAATCCATCATGGAAAATAACACTTGGGTGTTGATGGATTTTCCTCATACTTGTAAACCAATAGGTTGCAAGTGGATTTTTCGAATGAAAATGAACATTGACGTTACTATTGATAAGTTCAAGGCCTGTTTAGTGGCACAAGGCTATAGAAAAAATCTTGGTGTCGATTATTTCGATACATATGTACCAGTTGCAAGGACAACCACTATAAGGTTGTTGACAACTTTAGCTAAAATCTATCATATAGAGATTCATCAAATGAATGTTAAAATTGCATTTCTATATGGGGAATTAGATGAGGAGGTGTATATGAAACAACCCAAAGGGTTTGTTTTGGAGGAATAAAAGCAAAAGGTGTGTAAACGTGTTAAGTCCTTATATGGACTCAAACAAGCACCTACACAGTGGAATAAAAAATTTGATGAAACAATTTTGTACTTTGGGTGCAAATTAAATCAAGTCGATAAGTGTGTGTATAACAAGTTTGTTACCCATGAAAATGGGGTTATTTTGTCTATAAGTAGATGACATGCTCATATTTGGTACTTGTTTATTGCAAGTTCAAGAGACAAAATATTTTTTTATCTAGGTCTTGTCAAATGAAGGACATGGGGGAAATCGATGTGATTTTAGGTATTAATATCATGAGAGATTGTAATCAAATCAAGTTAAGTCAATCTCACTATGTTGAGAAAATACTTAAGCGGTTTAGCACGCTTAGCATTAGTCTCTACTCCTGTGGAACCAGATATGAAATATGCCAAACATACTAGACAACCAATTTCATAATTGAACTAATTGAAGGTCATTGGATCTTTGATGTATGCTATGACCTGTACAAGGCTAGACATAGCATTTTCGGTTGGTAAACTAAGTAGATTTATAAAAAACCCAGGTCCCCATCATTGGATAGCGATAAGAAGAGTATTACGATACTTGTTGCATACTATGGATTGTGGTATAGCGTATAGTAGTGAACCTTCTGTTTTGAAAGGTTATTCTGATGCTAGTTGGATCACTAATGAAGAGGATAACTCTTCAACTAGTTGTTGGGTGTTTGTTTATGGGAGAGGTGCCATTTCATGGTCCTCGAAGAAACAAAGTTGTATAGCTGCAGAATTCATAGTCCTTGCCTCAACAGCGAATGAAGCGGAGTGGTTAAGGAATCACATGTTTGAGATATGTTTGTTACTAAAGCCAATTTCACCCGTGGCAATTCATGCGAATTGTAACGACTTTCAATAGACCTTATAGTCAAGTGTATAATGGTGTGTGTCGTTATATTGCTCTTAGGCATAGTAAAGTTGAAGGACTTATCACTGATGGGGTCATAACTCTTGACTATGTGAACACTAAGTTCAATGTGGCTGATTCTTTCACTAAAGCCTTGAGTAGGGATTTAATTGAACAAGCGCCAATTGAAACTGGTCTATGTAAATGAAATTCAATTAGAAAATCCCAATTTTACACGCGAGTAACATCATATCTTGAATTCAATGTGATAAAGTTCCTTTTGATTTATATAAGGAATAAGTTTTAATGACCCACACTATCTTTAGACTGTGATGAACGAGGTAGTCGTCCATTAAAAGTTCTCTTGGTCAAGAGTTGAAGAGCTCTTGGTGTTATATGCATATAACGGGGATTACATGTAATGAGAACCTACTTATATAAGTTTTACGTGTGGCCACTTCAAGTATTCAAAATTGACATACCGACTATGATGAATGACTTTGTGTTATTAATTTTGTGTGTACTTCATCTTCGAGTGGTTGGTTAGGTCGTTTGATTCTAATTCGTAGGGATATCAATTCTAGCTCGATAATTCGTGAAGTATGTTTTACTAGGCGTTAATTCAATCTCTAAGGACATTAACGTTGATGCATGAAATGGAATAAATTTTGTTTTGTAAAAGAGTAAGAGGTTTTAATATACTTTAAATGGGGGAAGATTGTTGGACATTTAGTGTATATTTAATCCTAAGATATTTTACCAAGTACTACAAATGGTAGTAGGACAAAGTTTATTAAAAATACAAGGTTCGAAGGGGGTCAAAGGGAAGGATAAGAGGAAAATACAGAAAACCGAGTCAGCAGGAAAAGTCGACCCGGCTTTCCTGTGGTTGACACTACAGCTGAATCAGCTTTTAGTGCTGACCAGGATCTGTTTTGCATTTTCATCTTCTTTGATAAATGGGCATTGGATGTCATTCTTGTTCAATTTTGATTTTGAAATTACAAGGGTGTTGTTGGCTTGGAATAATGCTCATAAATACCACAGTTAACATGGGATTGATGTATGACCAGCAAGCTTGATCATCAATGGTAATTAGTGAGCCTTGACCTTTGTTTACTATGACTAGTATAAATAGAGGGTCTTTGGGAAGGATGTCACACACCTTTTATTGAATTCTTATCTATCCTTACTTTCTTTTTACTTGTGATTTCAAAAAGAGTTATAAAATTTTTGTCAATCTTCTAAGTTTTATAATTCATATAAACACTTTGTTGTTAAGTGGTATACCCTAAGTACTAAGGGTATATTATGTTGTTTGTATCTCATTACGAATTTTCAAATTCAAACCCAAGTACCTTTATGGGAAAAATATCACAAAAGAAAAGTGAGTACACACCTACAACAAGTATCAAGTTTCCTGATAACGGCCTTTGTTGCACAAGTATCTTCAAGTTTTCTTTTAGTGTAATTGTGTAGTTGGTTTTAGTCATCAACAAAGGGGAAATACAAATTCCTCCTAATTGTAATTTGTATTTCATTATTTTTATTTGTAAAATTGCATTTGTAAAACTTGTATGTCTCTTGTGGAGTGTGTATCACGATGGTGTTTGTTTGTATATTCCACTCCTATACTTTTTCATCTTGAGTGGCCTATCTTCAGGGGCCAATGTTCAATGGCTTTTTCCCAAAACTGGGGTTTTATGCCAGTAGTCTTGGTTTTTCCAATTTCACTGTTCTTCCTTTGATGAATTCCCAATTTTCAAAAAAAAAAAAAAAAACTTTTTACCCAAGAAGATAAACCTCTACTTTTTTAGAAATTTTTAATCTTTGAACACAATATGCAAATTAATGTTTGTCCCAATCTCCAAAATAATATTTACCGTGCAAGTTCAAGAATTCAGGCGACCTTCATCATGTCCATGTTCCCGCTTTCTCAATTGTATATATCTTTTTCCTTTAATTTAAATTGATTTGTTTTCAAGTTGCAAGTCGGATTTATTTCCAAACTATTTCTTTCAATCTAATACCAAGAAATTTGAGAACAATTAATTGTTTTTTCTCCAAAATTGGAAGGGATTGAAACAATAATTGTTGTAGTGTTGTCGTTGGTGGAGTCTGCAGTTTGGTGGCAGGTGGTGGTCTAGTGGTTGTTTAGGTTGGTGGCTCTTGTATAGTATTACCCTGTAGTTCTAAAACCTAAATTTCAAGCTATTGGTGATGAGTTTGATCATCTCATTGCTCATGCTGTATCTTACACACTTGAGAGTAAAGATGTGAGAGGCATGGATTATGGAGGATTGAAGTTCGGATCACTTGATGAAGTGATCAATATTGATGATTTGGAAAGCTTTGGGCAAGACATGGAGTGGCTTGATCAAAGCAAGAGAGCATTCAAAGAGGGGTTTGGCTTGTGCCTTGAACAAGGCAAGACAAAGGGGAAAAAGTGCTCATCCAAGACAATAATGAAGAGAAGGCAATAGCTGTTTGCCCCAGCCGCTCGTTCAAGCGCTTGCCTAGCTCGTTCGAGTGGTTACTCTAGGCTCATTAGAATCGTATTGTTCTTCGTGGGATTTTAGGCTTAGGGAGCAAGCCTTTTATCTTAGGGTTTTCTAATATGTTAGGCACTATATGTATGAGTCTTAGAACATCATTAGAAGTTTGTGGAGAGCCTAATACATAGAAACAACTAGGGTTTAGCCAATAGAGTTCTTTCTTTCTTGTATTAGGTTGTTTGTGAGAAATTAAAATTGAAGGTTTAATCTTTACTTTGAGAAAGTGTTCTCAAATATTGTGTTAGGATTTTCATTAGTATATGTTTATATATTAATAAAAATAATCTTGTTTTGAGGGGAGGTATCCTTAGATACCGCATAAATCTTGTGTGTTTGCTCTTCTTTGTTGTTGCTATGTTTTTTTGCATTCTTTAACCCATTTTGTTCTTCCCAAACATTTCGAAGCCTTGCATTTCATATCCAATGAATTAATACATTGATTTTTGAAGCCTTCCCATTTATTATGAAATTTTCATATTTGAAAAATTTTGTAATGAAGTTTGATTGAAGTTCATAGTTTTTGTTTAATTTTTGTAATAATTTGGAATGATTTTCGAATACTTGTTTTCACCCATAAAAAATATTATTTATGGTTTTTATAAATTAAATGTTCTTTTATATTTTTCTCGGTTCACACTTTCGAAAGATCTATGTTTTCGGAAAATTTAGGAGGAAAGAACATCAAGAACAATATACATCGATGCTATTGTTTTGGTTTGTTGTACGGTAGATTTAATGATGTACAATATTTGAAAACGTTATATAATGATATTGTATGATTGAAGCAGAAGTTATCTTGCAACTTTTCAAATTGAAATAGGACTTTTAATTATACTTTTAAAAGATTATACTTCATCTTAGAAATTTTAAAAGAGGAAACTATCTACTTATTTATTTTTGTCTTTTTTTTTTATTTAGTTTTTTCAATAAATACCTACAAAATCAACTTGGTGAGATATAGGGAGTAACAACATTTGTCAGAACCAAGAGGTGTAAGGAAAAAAAAGTAAATCTTTGTATGGAACAGCTAGCATTCATGCCCATGCATGCTTGTCTACCATGTTGGTGCTGATTTCTATGATTATGGTTTTCCAACTGCATTAAGTGCAGTCAATGACTTGAGTTTAATAAGTTAGAGTGCAGTAAAAAATTGTTATTTATACTATCTTTGAAGATTAGACAAAGCCAAGTTATTGGAATCTATGATGATAATGCGTGCAGCAAGAAAAGGTTGGTGGACGCTGAGTTGCATGTGAAGTAAGTACAAAGAAAGTCATCAAAGTCATCCCCATTTCTATACTCCCTATCGTCCCATTGAATTTGCATTATATTTTAATTTGGTTCGTTTCAATAATTATTTTAGTTTTAGTTTTGGATAGTGGCCTATCACTTTCTTTTACTTTTATCCATATATTTTAACTCTTTTAATTTCATCCACACGATTTATTTTCTTTCTTCGTTTATTACAACTTTTATAAAACTTATCCGCTTTATCTTTGATGCAAATCAAAGATTACAGATGAATAGTTGAAGTATAAATATTACTCCCTCCTATTCACCTTACGTGTCTCATTTCCTTTTATGGTCAAGTCATCTTAATTGTCTCAATTCTATTTTTGGTATGGGTTTTGACTTTTATGTCCTTAGTAGCTTTATCCTGTTTTCAATTATACCCTTCATTACTCATACTAATTTTCCTCCCTTACATTAAAAACCCATAATATCACTCTATTTCCTACACTTAGGGTCCTACTTTTGACTCTCCTTAAAATCCGTAAAAAGTCGAATGAGACTCTTAAGGTGAATAGGAGGGAGTATGAAGTATCTAAGGCATTTGATATCATTGTTCTTTTTTTAAAAAAAGGGAAATTAACACTTACTCCTCATAAAATAGTTTTTAAAAATAATTTTATCAGTATTTGCAAAATCACAATCTAAAATCCAACTTTAGTTAATTTTTTCTTTAACTTTTTTTTTAAATGTCTTCTTGATTTTGTTTTAAAAAATGAATCAAGCAGACTCCTACGCTCATAAGACTAGTATTTAGTTGCACTTGTCCTGAACTAAACAACCGAAATCGACTCTATATAAGGGAATTATTTTGTGAAATCTAATGACTTAAGATCGGTTCATGAAAGGCCGATTAAAAATTAATTAGATTTAACTCTAATATAGTTATATTAAACTCGGCCACTTGAACCCTAATCATTCATACTTGATTTATAGGCTTAAATCATATATGTACACGAACTAACCCGACCAAGGGTCTAGATCTTATTATTTTTTGAGACTCGATAGGTCAGGGTCTGTTATTAATTGTTTCCGTAAATAAGGTATATGTGTCTAATTAATATAGTTTTCATATCAAAACTGATCTTTTGACCTTATCCAACCAAGATTATATGGAACTCATAAACTCGGACCTGCTTCGCAATCATAACTTGACTAACGGTCAATAAGTGACCTTATACCCAGACCTGACCAATACAGGCCGAACACAATTTAAGTCATCCTAGACTCTTGGTGTCTAACTCCTGAGTCTAGGATCCATTTTAAACCTATGTTGGACTTTTAGTTAACCGTAATTTGTTGTTTTATTTTTTTATACCTAATGATTTTGGATCAACGGTTTTAGTCTAATAGAAATTATTTGATTTTGGTCCAATTATTTCAAACAAAGTCTGTTTATATATTTAAGATCAATTTTGATCAAACCTAGCCCCAACCTATCATAGCTATGACCTATTTCAAACATATTACTCTTGCTTTGAAGTCTAAAGAATGTAAATATAGTGAAGTAACAATAAAGGGCTAAATCTCATTTTTAACTCTAGACTCATCACATAAGGTTGATTTAAAAGTTTTTAACTCTAATGAGAATATTGATAGGTGTTTGAGCTTAAAAGGATGAATTTGTTTAAAATCTCGATATCTTTTATATTTAAATCAAATTAAAACTATCTCTCATGTTGCTTTCATAATAATGTTTAAATAGAAAAACAAAAATTAAAAAAAAAAAATTTTGGAAAGGAAAAAACTAAAAACAACGGTAGCTAAGATACATCATTTTTTTAATAACAATATTTCTCCCTTATATTGTATGTAAGAGTACTTTTTTTTAAAAAAAAATAAACTTATTAAAAAAAACTTAGGATTATAGAAATATTAGTAATTAAATTGGAGCGTTTTTTGTTTTCACTTCAGAAAAATTAAGGATCAATAAATATTTAAGATATACTTGTATATAAATATACTAATCAAACAGTATAATGGTACAGATAAAGCGTTATTAAGGCATAAATATCCACTTAGCAAAGCCCATATTATATGGAGGTTTGTTTCAGTTTGGTATGTTTCAGATTGGATGATTGACCACTTTCAGAACAACAAGTATATAATACGGGAAGGAAGCTAGGAAACTTCTATCATAACATACCTTTAGTTGAACTTGAAGAAAATCATGGTTTTATGATCCATGAACGAGTTTGTATGTTTAATTTATTTGATCAGTAGCGTAATAAATTAATTAACTAAATACTATTTATCGAAAAAAAAAAGATCAAGAATTAATATATATCCACAGTAAATAAGATCAAGAATTTGGATAAAATTATCTATATAAAAAAAGTATAAATATTAAATGACATAATCGAATAGACTAAGAAAGCCGGCCATAAACTGAGAGAATAAATTAAACTTTGTTTCTGTGTACTTTAAATTCTTAGTAAAACTTTATAAAGTTTGCATCGTCTAAACAACCAACAAAGAAAAGAGAACATTCATTTATAAATCCAACAAAGGATCGAGTAAATTGTAACAACAATTTTATAATTTTTAATAAGGTGGTCTATTAGGATTACCCCAAAAAGCTTCAGGTTGCAAAGAATTCAACAAATTTGGAGACAAGCCACTATGCAATAATCCTCCTCCATTTCCGCCGCCATTATTACTTGGATCACTCATAACTTGTCCCCCTAATCCTCCAGATGGTGAAGATTCTATGCCACCTCCCCCCGGCAACATAACCCCAGCTCCGTCTTCCTCTTCAAGAGGCAATCTTTCATAGGCGGCGTTTCCAAAAGATGCCGCCATGACCACTATTGGCCCTGATGCTAGTAGTGGCCCCACAACCCCACCCCCAACTACCTGGCCCTGCCCTCCAGCTAAATAAATAGTTAGACCTGAAGCAGTAGGTGGGGCCGGCGGAGGTAGAAAAGACCCAGAAAGAGAAAGAATCTCAAACCTCCCATGTAGCGTTACAACCGCCCCCGGAGCTCCAGGCTGGCGAAGTGTAACATTAAGAACGGTCCCGGTCCCACTTAAGATACAAACCCCTCTTTGCCTACGACGGGCAAAATTAGTAATAGTATCCATGATATCACAGCCATTAGCTAGTTCCATAACATGAGATCTAAGGGCATTAGCACTATCCCTTGTGATTATAATGGGTGGTTTTGGTTTATTCTTTGATCCAGCGGGTCTTCCTCTTGGGCGTCTATGGATCTCACTATCTCCCCCATGATCTCCACCTTCATCTTTGCTTTCGGCTGCTCCGGACTCATCTCTTTCCCTTTTAAGATTTGATTTGAGGTCACTGCTACTCCCACTTTGTTCAGCTTCTGAGCTTTGATGATGATGCTGTTGTTGTTGTTGCTGTTGTTGAAAATGATGAAATTGATGATGAAGATTATTATTACTATGAAATGGAGGTGGAAGTGGTCTTCCATGAGCTGTAACTTGATCCATTTTCAACCTTTAAATTTAAAGCTTAATAACCCTAGCTAGCTAATTAAAAGAAAGAAATTTAATCATGATGATAAGACTATAGTTTATTTTCAAGGATGAAAAATTAGTTCAAATCTTGTTTGGATTTAGAATGAAAGAGGTGATGAATCATTTTAGAATAACTTAATAACTCCATGCTCTTTTTTGTAAGCTTAGACTTTTCCTTTTATTGGGTTGGATTATTTGGTTTTGTTGATTTGTAAGCTAAGCTCATGTAAATTTTGCTATCTAAAAATCTGAAGTTTTAGGTTGACTGTTGAGTGATTGTATAGGTGATTTTAATGGTGTTGGTAAGGATTTGGGAAAAGAGAGGGAAGGAATATTAGGAAGTTGAAGATTGGGTTTGAGAGCAAAGATGTTTGCTAATATTTGTTGGGGGTAAGAAAAGGGAAGAAAATTGACAGAATTGGGTTAGGGTTAGGTTTTAAAGGGATATATTTTGTTTTTTATTTTTATCATCAGTTCATTACTCCTTCGTTTTCTATTGTTCTTTCCTTTTAGAATATTCCATCTTTATAAAAGAGAAATTTGATTAATGTTTTTAACACATATTTAGAAGATAAAACATATTCATGTGAGATCTTGTTAGATTTATCATCATGTACTTCCTACGTTCTAATTTACTTGCAACGTTTGATTTTTTACGCAATCTAATGCACTAATTTAATTTTTAATATCTTTAATTATGTATAATAATAAATTATAAAAATTTGATATTAATAATCTTTGCAATGAGATGAATTAAACAAGATCTCACTTAACTGTATTTTAACCTATAGATAAAAAACTAATCACAAATTAAGAGTGATATATGAATAGTACTATTTTGTCTAATGTTGCAACTAATTTGGAAGGGAGGAATTATACTTTTTTACTATGTATTTTTTATAATTTTTTATTAAGTGTGTTTAGAGATATTGAGATTTAAAATTTACTTTGAAAACTGTGTAAAAATTAAACAGAAAAAAAAATAGATTGAGTATTTATTTTTTTAATTATTTATTTATGTGAAAGTGTTAGGGGTGGTTAGATTATGGGTTTTAGGATTTTGTGCAAGTGAGAGGGAGAAAAGCAGCATGCGCATGGGTAATGTGTGAATGGATCGGAAGGAATTATTAAATAATGGTACAAGATTAATATTATTATATATACTTCATTATTTATTGTTTCTGTAGATTATATGATTATTTTTTCAAGTTAGTTATTTATATTAAAAACGTATATTTATTTCGTCAAATTTATGTAATTTAAACAAAGTTTTTGCCATTTCTAATTTTTTACGTTCCATTTGGTTAGTTATACTAAATGTTGGTAATAAAAATGATTTATAGTGTAAAATTTTATTAAAAGTTTCATTTGATTCCCATGGTAATGAAACTTTGATTACAAAAATTTTTTTGTTTACAAATTTTCATTACCACCAAATCCTATGGTGGTAATACATCGGAATGAAATTTATGAAGAAAATGAGATGATTGTAGTTGGACAAGCATGGCCAGCAAGGCAGCAAGAGATTTTTCAATCAAAATTACACTAGTTTCATTCTCATTACCACCATTTAATACCACCTACCAAAAGTGCCATTAAGGTTTTACAACCATAATTAGCTAGTTATTAACAAGGTGAGTTGATGATGATAAGAGTAATAATGCGGAATATAGATTGTTTGGGGTTTTGAATACTTGATTTGTATTGAATATTAATGAAAGGTAGTACCTCTATTTATAGATGTAATTAGGACATAATAAGGAAATAGCAATAGAATCTTAACCCTAAACCTAAATAATATAGAAAAATATCAATAATAGAATAACTTTAATTTCCTTAATATTAGAAAAGATGATCTAATATATTTTATTTTCCTACGCTTCCTCTCAAGTTAGGTCTCGGGATCACCGAAATCGAATTTGCACAATTCTTTGAATTCAATCACCTTTAACAGAAAGTCGCTAGTTGATCTTTTGATTTCACAAAGCAAAATTTAATAATCTCTTACGCAAATTTTCCATAATTGATTTTCAATTTTTCGGGTTTAGATTAAAAGTAAAGAAACTGTAATATCCGTTTTTTTATAATATAGTAATAATAAATCAAAAAAAAAAAACAAATTTCAGAAAAAAAAATTTTATAAAGAAAAAAAAAATTAACTTCCCATTAACAAATAACTTCCCACATCTCCCTCTAAATCTTATAACTAACCTCGATTACCCACTATAAATTAAACCATTCACCCTTAATTCATTCACATTATTACTCACACTCTCTTTTTCTCCTACAAACTACTTCCTCCATCTTCCAATTGCTTAAAATTTAATCAAGAAAAGGCAAGATTTTGATAGTAAAGACAGCGAATTCGTAGACAGAGATTATTAGGAGCGTACGTTGTCTACGATCGCGTGACAAGGTAATTCTCAATGTCCATCTAATTAGGACTATCCCATTAATATTATGTGTTAAGTGATAATTAATGTGTTTAAATAAAATGCATGATTTTATATGACATTATTTTGTATGATATTATGTTTTATATATTCTCAAATTATATCTACTATTATTTTAAAAAAAATGTCTCATTTTCTCTTCTTCATGGCCAAAATTTAGAGGAAGTTTTAAGAGAAATTTTTTTTTTTAATAAAATACATGTTTTATAATAATCTTAGTTTATAGGAAGATATCATGTAAAAATATTTTACATGAACAAATTTTAAACATACCTTGTGACATAAAGAATTTGACATAACTTATTTTATATTTGTAGAATTCTTCAAATTTGATGTCGATTGAAAACTCTTAGATGGTAGATTATTTTTATGAAGATTTGATTTTATGAATAAAAATTTTCAAACTATAGCATGCTTCTAGGAAGGACTATAAGAAAAAGGGTTGGGGTTTTCTAGCAGAGTGGGGAATGTGGGGGTGATTTTGTTTTGTTCTATATCTTTGATCTTGTGTTGGAAGATTTACGGAAATGTAGTATAAAGTTTTGAGTACAATTTATTGTACATGGTACTAGTTAAAGTGACATGTTGTATGATTGACAATCACTTGTACAAGTGCATAAAATATTTATGGGAAATAACATATAGTAACTCTGAACTTTTGACTTTTTTATGTGGTAGATAAATATTTTTTTTCTTAATATTTATTAAGGAAATTCCAAATGTTAGTATCAAAGTTTCATAAAATGTCAGTGGTAGCACTTTTAAAAGATTTTTCTTTATAGTACCATCCAGTTTATGTCTTATCTAACTGTCGTAGCATTTTCGTTAAATTCTTATAAAAGTATATTTAGTTCACCATTTTGACGTTTTCACTCTTATTAAGCATTGGTTGTTGTCTTAATAATTTTCCTTAAACCATTTTTATGCTCTTAAATGTTTAATTTACAATTTTGATGTTTAATTCACTATTTAATTCATCAAAGCTCTTAAATGTAATAATTTTGTTTTCATTCAAATTGTTGTCTTTATAATTTACATTAGTTAAGTACATATGTATTAGTGCTTAAAATGCAACTTTAAACTTTATAATCCTTGTTAAGTATATTAAGTGAACATTATGGCTTATGTAATACTCCCTCCGAACCAATTTAAATGTCTCATTTGTTTGGGCATGGTTATTAAGGATGGTGTGGGGTCCATTAAAAAAGGTAAATAGTAAAGGGTAAGTAGTAAAAGGTAGTTGGGTAAGTAAGGTATATGGAGGTATATTCGTAATTACTTGTGTGAACTAAGGATATTTAGGTATAAAAAGATTGACAAAAATTGAAATGGAACAATTAAAAAGATTTTATCAAATAAGGAAATGAGACAACTAAATTGGTTCGAAGGGAGTAGTTGTTAAGGCACCTTTTGTCAAAAATGCCAAGAATTTAATTGAAAACAAAATTATTACTCCCCCCACACCAATATAATTGTCACATTTCTTTATTTGGCAAAACCATATCAATTGTCACATTTTTATTTTTGTCAATTTTTTTTACCTAAATATCCTTAGTTTACACAAGTAATTACGAATATACTTCCATATACCTTACTTACCCAACTATTCTTCACTATTTACTCTTCACTAATTATCCTTCACTAATTACCCAACTACCACCTTTTTAATGGACCCCACACCACTCTTAATATCCGTGCCCAAGCAAATGAGACATTTATATTGTTGTGGAGGGAGTATAACATTTAAGAACGTTGATGAATCAAACGGTGAATTAAACGTCAAAATGGTTTGAGAGCATAAAAATGGTTTAAGGCATATCATAAAGACAACAAACAACACTTAATAAGGGTAGAAACGTCACAATGTTGAATTAAACGAAAATCAACAAGAATTAAACGGAAAATGCTACGGAAATTAGATAAGATATAAACTTGATGCTATCATGTGGAAAAATCTTATAAAAGTGCTACTATTGACATTTCATAAAAATTCAACGCTATCATGTGAAATTTTCCAATTTATTATAATCTCATCATGGAAAATGAGTAATTGCATGTACTTGATACTTTGTAGAATTGTTGCTCAATTTTTAGTATTTCCTCCAAAGTTTAATTGAATCCTTATAACTTGTAACTAACTTATAAGTTATTAAGTTTATGATCTTTGTAGCAATTCTTCTAATTGCTACCATTAATAATCTTAAAAAACTTTAAACGCCAAATTTATAATTAGAATTAATGGGATTAAAATCTAAATTATTTCAACGGATTCAGAGCAATAGATGCATATTTTGAAAATAAGTTTGTAAAAAAGTTTATTTTGAGAATGTTTATTAAAAAAAACGCTTACTTTAATCAAATTGACATCTAAGCTAGTTGGGGGGGCGGATTTAGGGGGGTGTTCGGGTAGGCCGGTGACAGCACATATATTTCACAGAAAATTGGTAATATAAGATTGAAGAGATGAAAAGCCATTGATGTCGTAGTTGTGTGCTGCGTGAATTGCTGAAGAATGAAGAAGAAGATGTGGTCAGGGGCTCTTCTGTTATTCATGAAGTAGTTTGAGAGCGAGATAGGTTATAGGAATTAGGAGTAATGTTATTTATTAGTTTAGGAGATATGAGTTGGGCTTTAGTTTTAGCTAACTATGAAAAATTATTTAGGCTTTTGTGTAAGCTAAAACAATTTAGATTTCTTATTCTATAATTTTTTTTCATAATAATCATTCATTCCACAATCATTAAACTTATTTTCTTCTAAATAAAATTCAACAACTTTTATTTAGTATTATTTTACAGTCAGATATGTTTAAAGTGACTAGTTTAAACAATTAAAATGAATTTTTTAATTTTAAAAGTGTCAATTTTATCATCTAAAGTATTTTTTTTTTGTTGTTCCTCTAAAATATATCCTTACTCTTAGTATGTTTTTTAGTTGTTCAATATAACATTAATTTTCAAAAAAAGATTTTGATTAAGTTCATTGTTTGGTATTTTAGTTAGTATTTGTATCAATTTTATTTTGATTAACTTAAAACTTAGGAGAAGTAGTTTTATTTAAATTGATTATTTCAATATTTAATTTTTGTTAAATGCTATATTTTTTATTAAACTTGTAACATCACTTATTTATTTTCTGGATCCGCCAATGGGTGGGACAAAGGTAACATTGGATTGACAACGTCAATTTCTTTGTGATGCTTTATTATTGATTAATTTTGCATAAGTATATATTCTTAAATTAGGCTTTCTAGTATAATTGAAGACTCTGATCATCAAATCTAGGTAAAATTAGATGTTCCGGTCTTAAGGTATACTAAATGCTCGAAATCACTTGGATCATCTTTGAAAGAATTTCTGTTATGCAAGTTCCCTATATTCCCAAGCCTTAAAACTATTCTTATCAAACAATTTGTTAATATAGCATTTATTCTTTTGTTAGTTTAATGCAAAAAATATATAGAGACTATAAGCATTTTTAAATTATTAAAATGACGATGAATAAGATTTAATTATGTCTAAAATTTATCATAGAATAAAAAGAAAAATTGATTCTAAAAGTCTAACTTTTAGCCTATCTGTAGATAAAGGGCTAACCTTTAATTTATTTTACAAGGGACAAATGTTTACGTCTTATTTGCAAACAAAGGGCTTTTTGACCGGCAACCGGGTGACCATTTGATACTTTTACCTACCCAGTTATAGGTGTCACTTTATCATTGTTATGAAAAAGTAAATTCAATTACTTTTCATTTCAACATCTCACATGTAACTTACCTTCTTCAACCCAAAATATTTTGTAATCGTCTTCTTCAATCCTTTAATAGCAGTTCATCGATTTAGGGTTTGACATTTGATTGAGAAGGTTGATTATGTGGTTTTGCAAAGTTTTTTTCGAAAACATCTTATAGTACACAAATATTTCTTTTTAATTTCTCAATTAAGCCTTGCAATGTTTCTTTAGAGGTACAAATTTTGCTTAGAAACTAGGCTTTCTTCAATTTATGCTCAAATGTTAATTTTATACATATGTAATTTTGAACTTTTTGGATTTTATATCGATTTATAAACACAATAGAGCTTAATGTGTCTATTAGAATTTGGTATTGGGGTAGATTTATGAAATCCGAAGGTTCTATTATGTATGATGGAGGTTTTAGTAGAACATTTGCGGTGGGTTTCGATTATTTTTCCATGAATTACTTAATGAACTTAACTATTAGATGCAATGGAGATAGAGAGATAGAATAGCTTTTTTACCTACTTTTACGTTTTAATTTGAAGGATAAATTAAAGAAGATAAATATGGAGAATGATATATGTTGTCTATTTTTATGTGCAGCAATTCAAAATAAAGCAGTGGATGTGATCTATCTAAACTTGTGACATCCCTAACTAGGGATGACAATGGATACGGAATCCGACCCGGATCCGTGGATCCGTATCCGTTTTCACGGATCTGGGTCCTAAAAATATAGACTCGTCGGGTCCGGGTCGATCCGGATCCTGTTAAATTTCACATGTCCGGATCCGGATCTGCGAAAAATACCCATACCCGGACCCGCGAATCTAGAGGACCCGTTTTTTTTAATTTTTTTTTATATCAGCAGCCTAACTGCCTAAGTAACCCTAGCCCTGTTTTTGACTTTTGAATACCCACCTCCCCACTCCCAGTAGCCCGTCTCCCTCCCAATTCCCAAACTCCCATCTCCCTCCCAGGCTCCCACTCTCGCAGTCTCGCTCTCTCTGTCTCTCATACTCACAGTCGCAGGCTCGCAGCACGGCATTCCCTCGCTCCCAGACTCCCTCCCTTAGTCCCTCTGCCTCGAGTACTCCTCCCACTCTCCCAGTCTCGCACCGGCAGTCCAGCACCATCACAGGAGGTAATGAACTTATAAACCCTAATTTTTTTTTCGTACACTAATTTTGATTTATGTTGAGTAGTTATTTATTTATTTGAGTTTAGTGGTTGATTTATGTTGATTTATTTGAATTTAGTGGTTGATTTATGTTGATTTATTTGAGTTTAAGGGTTGATTTATGTTGATTTATTTGAGTTTAATGGTTGATTTATGTTGAGTTCAATGGTAATTTTTGATTTATTTGGAGTGGTTTTTTGTTTATTTGAGTTTAATGGTTGATTTATGTTGATGTATTTGAGTTTAGTGATTTATGACTAGTAAATTTATCACTTGTCAGCTGTCCCATTCTTCTTTCTCTCAAGACTTGAACAATCTGCTTATGAAAAACCCGTGTAGGATCAGCTTAGCTCCAGCATTTGAAGCTTTTTTCAAACTTTAAAGTTTTTACTACACCAAATAAACACATTTAATCAGCTTCTGGACATGAATGAAATGTACATTTTTGCTTGATTTTTGGTATTTATGATATTTTTTTGAAATTCAAGTTGCTTAGTATTAGTACTCTTGCTTCTTAGGTTCTTTGATGATTGTATATAAGATACTTTTCGGTTGCTGTTAGTGGATTGATTTCCTTTTTACTTGATCTCTAATCAGGGGCAGAGGGAAGTTATTTAATGCCCCACATAAATTTTAGAATTTTCCAAAAAAGTATACTACAATCATTTTGGCCCAAAACCTTTTGTTTTTCAATATTAGCCTAAATTTTAATTTTAATTATTTAATTTTGTCTATAATTAACAAAATAAGAAATCACATACTATAACTATTAAATAAATGAAAACCATATCTATTGACAGCATAAACAAATAAGAGAATAGGGAAAAGGCCACGACGTTGTCTTTGAATTTTCATTGAAGGCGTTGGACTATTCCGAGAAGACTAATTTAGAGATGGCTTAATACTTTTTTTTTGGTATCATTTGAATGTACTGAATTTTTTATATAATAATTTTATTTGTACAACATTGACTTTGAAATTGACTTTTTTGAATACACTTAATATAAGTTGTATAATGTTTTTTATGGTGATTCATTGTGAAATTATATATATTGTTAACATTAGTCTATAAATATCGCTGTATTGCAATCTAAACATATTTAAAAAAATAATAATAAAAATAAAAACTGGACCCGAATCCGGTACTGGATCCGCAGTATCCGCAGATCCGGATCTTGGTCCTTCAAAACTGGACCCGCAGATCCGAGTCCGGATCTGGATCCTGTTCTTAAAAACGGATCCGGATCCGAGTCCATCTGGACCCGATCCAGATCCGACCCGTTGCCATCGCTATCCCTAACCATCTATAAACTCTAAGAAAGGTAAAGAGAGAAAAAGAAAGACAAGGAAAGAGAAAGACGAAATAAAGTAGAGTGAAAGAAGTTAATTGAAGAGAAACTGGTTATTATAGTTGCCACTTATCTGAAAGCTTTTTTTTTGCAAATAGGATGTAAAGATTAATCTTTTGTAAAATAAATTAAAGACTAACCCTTTATTTGCAGACGAGTTAAAGGCTAGTCTTTTAGACGCAATTGTTCTAATAAATTAAACTAAAATGGAAAATAAAAACAACTTTAACAAATGAAGGAACTACTAAACTTTTCAATTATCCTTCTCTTCTAACTTTGGTAGCAAGTATGCAAGGCCGGCTAGCCAAGGATCAAACATGATTGTAAAAATTCGCCATATTTCATACTCTCCATTTCATATATTTTGTATTTGGATTAGCTTATAAAAAACAATTATTCGTATGACCAACAAGCTAATACCAATCTTAAGCAAATTCGAACTCGAAAGAAAAGGCAACGATTAATATGAAATGAAAAGAATACTCAACTTTTTGACCATGTTTTCCATGTGACGAGGAAAAAGAAAATAATAAAATGATAATTTAAAAAATTGAACAATAATATTGAGCATTCACCATAACAAAACCTTTGATTGCTCAATTAGTATCCAGAGTTTTTACACAAACGCTGCAAAGAATAATAACAGAAAGATACAGCAAATATCCGGATGTATCTATAATGCCTGAAGCCATCTAATTCCTTAGTAAACAAAACATCACAGAAGGTATGGGAACCAACGGGATATCAATCATAGATAATAAATAAAATACTAGAGGATCGAGCTATAATATTACTTGACAAAATAGAATGAAATCTAGATACGATCAACAGGATCGCAGCAGCACAGGACCGACTGATACATTAAGCATTTCACTCAAAGCTACCTGGACATCTTTAGACCCATGTTCACAACTAATCAAAGTAGAAAGCAGAGGGAAGAACCTTACCAGATGCCTCTCAAATGAAGCGTCTTCCAACTTACATATAGCTTGAAGTGTAGCTACAATAAGGGGTGCACGTCCGGCCAACTCTCTACGCCTCCGTGAGCCCAAGGGTACCTTCCAGTGGGCTCCACTATCAGCAGATGGCTCGATCGTATTTCCCGATGAAGCTTCAATGTAGAATTGAAGAACTTCCCGACATAGATCAACAAGATAGGATTCTATTTCCTCCTCATTGAAGTCCGAAGGTCGATCGAGGATAAGGTTTTGTAATAGCGTGAGACACGTCTGATAAGACTCGTTTTCGAGGCGTAGAAGTGGAGGGTCTTGCATTTGTGTGATGGATCCAATCTCTTGTAGTTTCGAACATAGATTTGCATCACAGTTTATCTTATGTGCATGTGATGCCACGGCACGCAAAGCATCAAACAGAACATAAACATTTTTTGCTGAAATCCGAGGCCTATATAACATGTATATCTCCATTGCAGCCTGCAAATTTCAACAAGAAAACACAAGTTCTTACAAATTTGCAGTATTCATCAATTGGGGTTCTAATTGGCTAAAATAAAAAAAATCTAAAGCGGTCACATGGTACCAAATTTTTGCTAATTTTTTTATAAAAATTAATCAAATTAAAACCACCAAGCATCCTTCATATATGCTCTTTACTCTATTTAATCATATAAATATTGCATTTACAAATTACTCATGTGAATTTGCAGGTGCTGTGAATAGGAATGAAAAGAAACTAGGGTAAAAGATGAAGGTCATGCAGAACACAAAAAAAGTTTCTATTTATGTGAAGTTGTTGAACCAGGAGTCAATTTGAGACGACCTCCTTGTAACCAAGTTCAGATTTGTACGTCAAACCCTCCCAAACCCAAGTTCAAATTTTGTACATCAAACCCTCCCAAACTCAAGTTCAGATTTTGTACGTCAAATCCTCCCAAACCCCACCAAGGGAACCACTTAATGTCATTGAGGTAATGAAACATTCCTATTGTCGTAGCATCTAAGAACTGCATTTCAGGGCAGCGCGCTACTCAGCTGAAAAGCAATTAGTGATCTTGAACTAAACTAGGACCAAATCTGACAAAAGCATTGCATTTTGAGATCTACAAAACTCAAAAGCTTGAAAAAATTAAAGGGAAATCTTCCTATAATCAGTTTTTTACATTAGATTGAGCCAATTAGGACAAAAAAAAAAAAGTATATTACGGTGTGTTTATCCCTAGTCATACCTAAGGTCTTAAGTTGACTTTTAGGATATGACTTTGGGATAAAGGGAAAAGCATTAGATGAAATCTTATAATGAGTCCTTGATTTTCAAACCTTGAGTAAGAACCTAGTGGACCCAAAACTTTTTCACAACAAATCATGAAATGCGTCTAAGATAAAGTGTGAAATTCAAAAGTCTTGTATGATGATAAAAAAGGGAATAATCTGATGCGACAGAGTTTTGAATCTGGGGGTATTAACACCCATGAATCTATTTGAAAGTGAAAAAAATGCCCTTACTTGATAAACGAACATTGATAGGAGTACATATTTCCAGTTAAAATGTAAAATTGTTGACAAATTGTTTCAGAATCTAAAAATTTCAATTTCGGAAGGAAGTTATGCGTATTTGTTTCCCATTTCAATTTCTCTGCAACACAGAACTCAACATAGAAAACCGATTAAGATATTTGACCTCTTTGTAGTTTATGGTCTTTGTACTTGTTTTAATGCCAACTCCATATTGTTGGAATTAATCCTTTGGCAGTTACTTGTTTTGCTAATATAGTCTTGTAGCATTATTAAATTCAAATACACAAAAAAATAAAGGGGGTAATTTGATAGAGAAAGTGCAACATGGCATTCAATTAAACATACCTGAATCAACAAGAGCTGAACAGCACAACGGCATTTTACATCAGATATAGAACCATAAAAATGCTGTGTTCTTAAGCTCTCTGAATCATGATCAAGTGTACCAATTCCAGAAGACTCTTCAGGATCTTGTCCGACAACTGATTCTTCAACACTCCCAACTAAATTAGCCCCCGTGAAGATAAAAGAAAAATCAGGAAGGGTTGAAATGGCTGCTTCTTTCAATGAAGATACCACTTCAAGCCATTTCTCTTCCGAGAAGAGTTCACCAGAATTGCTGACCAACCGAACAAACGCAGCAATACCAATCCCAGCAAGGCTCTGGTGAGGACGTTTAATGAAACTCACCAACAGCGCCAGAACATTTTTCAAAAGGGGATGGACAGTAGAGTAGAACTTAACAAAAAGATCCACAATTAGCTCAAGAGATAACGTACAAGTCTCATACAGCCATGAATCTTGATCGAAATCAACAATCTCCCCATCACCAAATGCATTCTCTGTGGATGGGTCAACTGCGTGGCGTACATAATCAAATATACGAAACAATACCGATTCAAAAACTCGCTCCCACAAGGGCAGTGAAAAGTGTTGTCCATGGTTCCGCAGAGTGTCAAACAAAATCTGAAGTGCACTTTTTCTAATTTCTGGTCTTGGATCAAAACTTAATTCTGACAACCCTGCAAATGGAATGAAAATGACAATAGTAAACTTCCCACAAACAAGCTATCATCCATAATCACTAAATGCAGTGTGTTTCATCAAATGACATCAGCAAAAATTGTTGGTCACTAACGATTCAAGGTTGTTCACAGTATAACTATGCTACCACACATTTATCTGAACCATTACGCTACATGATTGAATATTGGAAATTTACAATGTTCAGTAGACTACACAAAATTAAGTCGAAATAGACGCACTAGAAAAAAAGGTACATGAAAACTTTAAGCATTTATCTTACCAGCTAACAACGGGAACCAGAAATATAGGTTGTCGACCTTCTCGCTCAATTCTCCATTTTCCAGCTTTCCTTCCATCGCTGATTGCGATACAGATGGAGATACATTTCCTGGAGTTTCCTTATCCTTGTTTTTGCCTGAAGAGCCCAGATCCCCTTGAGCAAGCTTCTCAGCACAGTAGCGCAGGAAGCCAATGGCACTTAGACTAATGTCCTTGTTGAATCTGCTATTAGTAAATGCAACAAGGCAATTCACACAATCTGTAAAAGTAGTAGTCTCTGTCTCAGTGATATACGGAAAGTAGTCTCGAACAATCTTTTCCATTATCTCAAAGGCCAAGAGAACAATGTTTTTGTGATCATCATAAGCAGCTGTTGTGAAGACCTACACACATTCAAATGAGAATAACGCCACTATTATTTTGAACGCCACTATTTTTTCAAGTCTAAATAACCCAACAGAAAACAGTCACAATATATATATATATATATATATATATATATATATATATATATGAGCAAGATCAAGTAAAAACAACTAAGTTGGTGAAAACTGTGAAAACAGACAAAAGGGGTACATATCACATTAAATGGGGTACATATTCGACATAAGAGAGTGTGCGTTGAAATGAGAGCTCGATTAGAGTCTAAGAAACAATTCTCAAAATCTAATATCACCACGATCGAAGGTATGAAGTACCTTGATGAACAAACTATACTTTTAGTGAAAATGGCAATGTTTGAATGAAATAAACAATGCAAAAATGACACAAGTATTTACGACGTTCACCCAATGTTGGCTACATCCTCAAAGGTGTGTAATATCTTTTTTATACTATAACAATGGAGTGTCAACACCTCTTACAATGAAGGATTACAATTGAGAGTAAGAGAGATTAAGGCTATATGTTTAGGCTAGGTGTTTGTGTTTGATGATTACAAATGAGCATATAAACAATCAAAAAACAGCATCCTAGGCCTTCTACGAGCACCTCATGCAGAGCCAGATTCTTGGACTTTTAAGCTTCTCCTTTAAGTACATTAATTATACACTTACTATCACCATTAAGCCACATGTTTAAGACATACTTCGATGCCTTCAAATCTTCATGCATTGATTCCCATTCTTAAAAACCACTTTAATACCACTTTAATACCCATCATAATTCACATCTTAATGCATTCCATTAAGGCACACTTAAGCACCACACTTTATGTCACACTTAACTCACCCATAAGATTCCACATCCCTAAGCAAACATCAATGCATAGACTTTATTTATGCACTCAAGTCACAGTTATTCAACATGCATGTTTTTTGAGTTCATAGTTTTTAAGATATTTACGAAACTGCCACTGAAAATATGTACCCATCAGACTGCTTATGTACTCCCAATTTGAAAGTTGAAGTTATTTACCAAAATGCCAAAAATATATGTAACCCAAAGCTGAATATATACCCATGTTTTCAGTTTTCACCACTTTAACCGGTTTTCACGTGATCCTTTTCTTATATATATATATATATATATATATATATTACACACAAGAAGCATACTGGACATCGTGGTAAGGAACTGGGAAGAAGGTATATAAGTTGAGAAGCAAAATATCCTAAGTGTCCCTTTTACCAAAAAGTTGATTTCACATCAACAGCAACAGACAACTCATTCAAAAAGCCCTATGAAAATTAAGACAATAAGCAACGAAAGAGACAAGATAACTATCAGGAGACAAGCATGCTAATGAATCAAAGATTAATTTATAAAAAAAGTACCCAACATTCGCACCATGAAGACATTCAAGTCAAGTCCGAAGAAAATATGGAAGGGCGGAAAATGGAAAGCCAAGCAACTGAAGATAAGATGCAGTAACTATGTACTCAAATTTAGGACAATTGCCAGTCCCATAAACTTGTTCACTCAAAGTGATTTAAATTTATACAAAGAAGAGTCAACAACCAATGTTCAACTCTATTCATTAAAGAGGTTGTTTAAATCAATATAAGTCAAAATTGTTAACAGACACGTTGAGCAGCAATTCAGGGAAACAAGTAGAGAACACTCTTAACCCATCTCTTTCAGTTCAGCAACCAGCCCATCCGCACGAATCACTAAATATGTCCAACACGAGGAATTAAACAAAACCTAGTTAGGCATGCAGCCCAAAATTATCCAACTCCATATAAATTTGCCCTTCCTTTCAAACAATGATATGAATCATCTTTATACTTCTCCGTGTACAATAATTATGCGCATATACAAGTTTACTATTAGTGATGGTCTAAAAAAACTTAACGCCAGTGGTTATCATCACAAGAACAACAAATGAACATATTATGAGCAAATAGATAGTAGATGAAGCAAATACCATGAACATGCTCTTCCATCCAGACTTAACATTGTTTACTCGAGATAACACCATCTGAGAGACACATCTGATTATCAATTCCCTAATCTCAACGGCACTACTCCTTCGCATCACAATAACAAATGGTTTCATAAACTCGTTCTGGAAATTATAATTAGCCAACTCTTCCCGTTCCAGAAACTTCATTGACAATTGACGCAAGGAATCCATTGCAAAAATCGCAATTGAAAGGTTCTCAGAACATCCAATAGTTACAAAGAAGTCCGAAAGCACATTCCAGATGCTTGACCATACAAGCCTAATGCGGTTCATGTTGTAGTGCCTGTTTATGATAATGAGAACATAAAAGATAATGAAACACCAAAAGATAAAATAAATCATAGTTATGTGTCCACATGATTGATTTACTTACGCAATCTCAACAATCTTGGTCAGGCTAAAGACCCGTGGATCAGAGGCAGATTGTAATTCATCCATCGAGACCTTGCACAGGGCCTTAACAAAATCAATTATTCCCTCACTGTTTAGCTTTTGACTTCGAGTAAATATCCGATTCATTTCACTACTTCCAACTTGTTCAAGCATGTTCAAATTAGAGACTAAACTATTCATCTGTTCTGACGTAACAGAAGTATTTCCCCCAATGCTAGCACTATCATAAGAGCCTCTTCTCACAGCAGCAGCAGCATATAGAATTTTTCCAGCATTTTTTTTCTTTAATAGAGGAAGAATATTAGACTTGATCTGCTTTGACTTCTCTTGATCACTTTGAGGAGCTGCAAAGAAGGCAGCATCAGGAGGAGCACCTTCACCTAGTAGGTGCAAATGCTCAAAACGGGAAACACATGTCAAGATATGCTCCCAGGCTTCTTGCAAGTAATTGCCATCTTCATCTGCTATTGTAACTATTGCCTGTAGAAAAAGGATAAAACCATATAACACTGTCTATAAACAGATGATTACAAATTCTCCTCAATAGAAAAGAAAAAAGAAAAGGTCAGACAAAATGCGTTTGACCACAAAAGGGTGACTGAGAAGCATTGAAATTGGTCAAGGCAAACATCCATTAATCTAAAATTTTAGATAATCAGTTGCACAAAACAGTTCTGAAGAAGTATTCGTTCACCCAAACTTAAATTCTTGCATAAAAATATGTTTAACCAACAAATAAATCCATCCTGAATTTGGATGGCATCAGAAATTATGAGGAAGATTAGCATTGTAGGCCAGAAAACAACAATTAAATGAAGAACAGTTGAATGATGATAGTCCATACTCAAGAAGGCGCATCTCTTATAAAAGAACATTGAAAAATTTTAAGGATAAAATGTTCAATTTTCTTTTCTATGTTCTAAAAATTATCTAGTGTAGGCCAATGCAGAGAACATATAAAACTGTAGCAAAACCCCCCGTGCAATCCCCAGATGGAGATTATAATAAGAGTCTTGTTCCCATTGCAGCAATGATGCTTACAAGAAAATGCAATTGTAGCTACTACATAATAACAGATATTATTTCATAACCTTTATGAAACGTTACATTTGATCCACCGTAATCTACAGCTATATTGCCCAATAAATTCACACGTAATAACTGAAAAAGATAACACGAGAATCTAAGGAAGTGCAAACCTTAATAGCATATATGTTTTTTTGTTTGATATCCGCAGGTGAGTGGAGTGAGGTAAACTTAGCAAGTGACGTCACAAAAGCATCTCTGTGAGTCTTCATAGACATCACTGAAGTAACATGGATAGCATAACGGAAACCATCAAGGCACAACGAGATGATTAATTCATCGTCACTTTGATCAAGTGGTACACTGAAAGCTGCCAGCATAGGAGCCCAACAAACCTCTATCATGAATCTGAGGATTACGACATCTGTTGCAGCATAATAAGCTGACCTACAAATGGCTAGATAATGTAAGTAACTAAAAAGAATACAAAACAATTATAACAGAAAATGAATTTCAAATTTAATAAACAGAGTTTCAGGTACCGAAACAGCTTTAAGAAATGAGAAGACCAAAGGGATTCAAATGTGTTAGGGTAGGGATGATAAAGCACGGCCCAGACAGAAAAAAAAAAAAAAAAAAAAAAAAAAAAAAAAAGAACATCGACAATCAAAACTAAAAACCATATATCAACTACCGAAACAAGAAAAAATGAGCAGCAAACTGCTAGTCACTATCAAGTATGGCCATTCTGAGTTTGTGACTCAAAAAACTATAGAAAGAGGAAGAGAAACTTTTTGTTTTTGATCTGAGAAATCTTCTCCTTTTGCAATTTAGTATAAAGGGTCAAGATAAACTTTTCTTGTGAATTTAATATTAAAAAAATATACTCTACTTCAACACTGGCCCGTGATTAGATTAACAAATGCATACCACCTATTGTGAATTTGTGATCAAACAAATGGGAAATTTATCCATAAAGCACATTTATGATGCCTATTTCTAATCTAACCAGTAACCAGCATACTTGCAATACTACCAGAGTTAACTCCAACTTGTAAAACCTCACTAACTTGGATGGCCAACCTCACGGCAAAATGTTCTTTGTAATTCCCAGTTTAACAATATCAATGACTTTACATTGCTCCAATCCTCGCGCATAACAAATCAAGAAAGGATCGGATTTAACCTCACTCTTGTAAAGTTGTGACAACAAAGACACAAATTCTTACTTGAGACCGTCTTTTGTAAAGACAGCTCTCAAAAGCCCAGCCCAAATCTAATTTGTGTTAATTTAAACAAAAAAACTGACGCGCATGTGTGAAGTGAAATGTGAAAAGTCACATAATATAGTTGGGGTTATAACAACATTTGTTTGGGATTATAACATAATATATTTGGTGTTATACCAGCATATATTTGGGGTTTATAACATAATTTATTTGGAGTTATAACATAATACATTTGAAGTTATAACTATATATATATATATATATATATATATATATATATATATATATATATATATATATATATATATATATTTTAGATTATAACATAATATATATGGGGTTTTAACAACATATATTTGTGGTTATAACATTATGTGCTTAGGGTTATAGTATTATATATTTGGGAATATAATGATCTGTTTTTAGGGTTATAACATTATATAGTGTATGGATAATGGTTTGCGTTTGGAATTATAACATATATTTGGATATTTAATAGTCTGTGTTTTGGGTTATAGTATTATGTATTTAGGGTTTTAAAATTATGTAGTTGGGTATATAATGGTTTGTATTTGAGGGTATAGTATTTTTATAACACCAAATATATTACGTTATAACCCCAAATATATAATGTGATAACCCCATATATATTATATTATAACCTCAAATATATATTGTTATAACTCTAAATATATTATGTTATAACCCCAAATATATCATGTTATAAACATAAATATATGTTGTTATAACCCCATATATATTATGCTATAACCTTAAATATATATATTGTTATAACTTTCAAATATATTAATGTTATAACCCTAAATAAATTATGTTATAATCCCCAAATATATGCTGGTATAACACCAAATATATTATGTTATAACCCCAAATAAATGTTGTTATAACCCCAAATATATTATGTGACTTTTCACATTCCACTTCACATGCGCGCGTCAGTTTTTTGTTTTTAAACTAACATAAATTAGATTTTGGCTGGGCTTTTGAGGACCGTCTTGACAAAAGACGGTCTCTCAAGAGAGCGCCTGTAACAAAAAAAGATATCTGCTATAAAAGTCCCGAACTTTGCTTTCACCCTTCCCTCTTCCCACCGATCCTCCCCACCCCAAGCCCCGCACCACCACACACACCTACAATAAAACACAACCATCCAAAACCAACCTCCAGTGATGACCATCATATTCTTCTTTCCCATTGGTATTAGTCTCGTCCCAACCCCCACTCCCCTTCAATCAAAAAACACTACCATCCAAAACCAATCAATAGCCTTAATCCCAACCTATTAATCCAGTTACATAAACTATAGCAGATCAATGTGAGGGATAGGCAGATAGCAATACTCTATTCAGCCTGTCCCTAAAAATCAGAAAAAAAAATATGGGTGCAAAACAATAGAAATTATAATAGTTATGGATGATCTTTTTGTGAAGGTGATTATTATAACAGTGAAGATGAAGCATTAAGAGTATGAAAATAATAGGAAACGGGGAGAAATGAAGGTTACAAGGGAGTGCAAACAACAGTCAATAATCAAAGTATCTCAAGCCACCAACATAAGAGTTAGATCAAATCTCAGGATCAAGGGCCAAAATGAACAAGAAAAATTACAACCAGAGGCAATGATAAATGACTATCAACCTATCTATCTCAAGCTTCCGTGATATTTCAGAGAAAACAGCAAATATATAGCAAGAAAAAGACTCTTACTCGGACTTCCGGGCTTTTTCTTTAAATTGTTCTTGCATATGCCTTATTAGGTCATCACTAGTTTCCATGTAGTTTTCATCTCGCTTACGGATCACTATATTCAGGATATTATCCAAGCCTAAGATTCTGTTGGAATTTATAGACTGCTTTTGCAAAGAAGCTAGATCATCATCCTTCAGCTTAATCTCATTTTTGGTTATTCGTTCATACAAAGATCTCATAAACTCCTCAGAAAGATCTTTTCCATCATCTATACCACGATTGTTCCTAATGAAATCTTCAGCAGACATCTGCAAAAGTTGAACCATAATAAGAGGACTAAGTGGAAGACGTATTGGAAAATGAGAGGAGTTCCGAAAAGGAAAAGAATCTACATGATATACCTTATTCTTGACCATAGGATTGTGGGCATCAGTGTTCAACATTATAACAGAATAAGCAAGGACATAAGCTGTGTCTGCACTAGAGAAAGCCTTTGGATTACATTTCCAGTAACGTTCAGCAAACTTCTCCATGATCCGGTCAATCTTCTGGGCCTCACCAGGCAACCTGAAGCCTTGCAAAAATATCCTTATAGCTTCATCTAGCTCCATACCTTGAAAATCAAATGAATCTATGTATGCATGCATCACTTTCAATGACATATCTTCTCTTTCCCCAAGATAATCACCAATTAAAGTTTTGTTCAGATCAGAAGCATTTTTCAGAAACGTAGCAATTTCCTCTGGTGAACTACCCACCTTATTAGCACTGATAAGAAACTCAATTCCCTTTTTCGGCTTCCTATTGAAAAGAGATATACCTTCCTGCCATAGGTTATACATTAGCACAGAAAACAAAATGATAACAATGAAAAGTTGGCTAAATTAAACACACTTAATTATAGCGAAAGAGAGGAAGCTAATCAGAGCAGAAATTGAGGAAAGATTTGAGTTCACAACTAGAAGGAAAGAGACAACATGAAACTAAATGATTTGAATATTTTTGTAGTTTAAAAGATTTCTGTATTCAATTAATAGGACGAATATAAGATAATGGTATGAAAGAAAACTTGCATTCTTCATAAAAATGTGGGCTTGATCCTGATCAGTTAAGTTTCAGGATTTTCATATTTTTGAAGGTCATCGGTAATACATTAGAAGTCTGAATAATTTAACAACAAATTAAAAGACATAAATATTCCTGATTATTCTAAAAACTCTTCCATGTTATCCCAACTCCTCGAAAGAGAAGGGCTCCCTGCAAGATAAGTGGAGCCAAAAACATTTAAGTTAAACCTTGAAAGAGTATGCCCCATGCCACAATGGAGAACATAGAAAATGCACTTGGTTCTTGTCCTCCCCCTCCTCCCTTCCCCAAATCCTTCCATCCAGATAAATAGTAAAATATCTTCCCAAAGTACCTGAAGTTCGAGTTTATATGCTCGGCGTTGCTCAATTGTTTGCACATCAGAAACATCAGTTGAAGATTCGGAATGACTATCAGATCCATCTATAGGCTCGTCCCCATGACCATTTACTAAATGAGGACTACCAGTTTCAGGACTGTTGTCTGCAGGTTCATATTTTTTTAATGAATGAGTATCTGGGATCCGCAGTTGCCTATTCATCCAATCTCCCATTGATTTCAAGACAGCAACCAAGCATGTCATTGCATCAACTTTCAGAGTAACTTCTTGTGGTGGCAGCAATGTAGTGGTTGCACCAGGAGGGACGCCTTGAGCAGTTTTAAGAAGGCCATTGACCATTCTGCAACAATCAGGCAAGGCAAAGTAAACTAACGCAACTCAGTTAACTGTAATAAGTTAATATCTTTGATGATCAAGTTTGAACCATCAAACAGGTTGGTATTAATCTCAAAGGGAAGCAGACATCCAAAAAATTGTACTGTATGAGTATACAAAAAGCACCAGCCGAAAAAACACACCTCTCAAAAATATTTGATGAATTGACATCACAATCATAGTTGATGAATATGTCTACCAAGATTTGAGAATCATCACAGAGTTTCTCTAGAAATCGTAGAACAATCATCTTCTGCTGAAAATTAGGTTGAGCCACATTTTCCAAAACTCTAAGAACTATCATAGGGAAAAACACCCCAATTTCAGCCTTCAGCCCCGCTCTAAATCTGGCTACTAAACTCATAAAGATGGAGCAAGAAAGCTGGAAAACAATCATGAGAGTAGAAGCGCTGTTCTTAAGCAGTGATAAACACAGATATTGCTTGATAGCTCCCAAGAATCTGCTTCAACACAAAAGACAAAAAAAAAAACAGAAACAAAGTAATTAAGTAAATAATGTATAGGGAAGAAACCAAGCCTCAAAATATAAAAGAGATGTAAACAACATTAAGACAGGCAAGATCACATTATTATAAACCTAACCTAAGCCACATAAACATAGTCTTTGAAGGACGGACCACAGCTCATAAGTTCCAATGATTGTATAGTTGTCAACTTAAAAGAAAGAACTGAAAATAATAACTACTCAACCCACAAGAAGTCAAGAGCCCAGCCCAGCCAACAGCCTAACAGTTCTTAGGTGATGTATTATCCATAGAGTTTGCACATTTCTACAGAATCAGTAAAGTCGATAACAAATTTTGTGGAAGAGTGGTAAATTGATACTAGTAGTTTCCATGCCAGATTTTTAGTTGGGGGGGGGGGGGGGGGGGGGTGTTGAGCATGTATTAAATGACAAACAAAGCACAATTTGTAAAAAAGAACAAGGTAAATAGATAACAATTATCATAAAAAATATTTATAAAGGTGACTAGAAAATAAATTCACTGCCCCAATGCATTAAGTGGTTCCCACCTAGGGTGGAGTTTGAGAGATCGGATGTACACAACTTTACCCTAGTTAGTTCCGATTAACCACAAGTAGTAAACATCATCTACTCACATAAATATGAAGTGCACATGATCTAATTAGTCATTTTACTATAGTCCATTATAATCCAAAACCAAAAAATTCTAAATATTTGCCCCAATCAAAATAAGGGACGAAGGATGGATCCATAAGGATAAATTCAAATTAAAAAATTGACAAGAACAATCTAGTATTGGGAACACTTGGTAAGAGAATGTTCAACAGAGTCTACTTTTCCAATTGTTACATTGACCACCTACAACCCCCTCCTATGTAACCATCACATAGTAAAACAAAAATATTGTTCTTTGTATACTTCTTCTAAAGATAAAATATAAATTTCCTCTTAGACCAAATTGCTACTAATACGTAAACCTTAACAAACTTGTGTCTTTGCATAGTTCCTTATCATCTAAAGAGAAAACACTAATGTATAAAGATTTTCTATCAAAAGGACGTAACACACTACAAGCAACCCATTATACCTCAAAAAAAAAACGAAAACAAATCATATTTATATGGTACATTGAATAGTTATCAATCTACATTCGAAAATTATTAAAAGATATTCAATTTGTTGTGTAGATATTTTTATTGAATATTTCGATATATGATACCAATTTTACACATCTCACAAAGTGAACCAACACACCAACCAAATGTTCCGCAATATGACAAAACAAATCACAATGTAATCTTCACAAAACACCCTCTCAATCCTATCAACATGCAAATGGATCTATGACATTTAACAAACATTTCCCAATTGTTGCTCATAGTATATATACCTCTTTTCAACTCTTTGAATCCTTAATTTTTCAATCACATCAATTGAAAAGTTTTAAAAAGTAGAACAATCTCAGGTACTTTCTTGAATTGGTAGAGAAGAGCACATTTTCAACAAACCCAACATAGTGCAAAAACAAAGTCGCATCTCATTGCATTGGCCGCATTGTAAAGAATTTCTAAATTGTGAAGGTGTAAGAAATTGCTTTTTGGGCCATTTCAAAGAATATCATGCATACGGCCCAGATTTAGCATTAGGATAACCACATCACTTCTTTTATCGCATCATCATATCGTTATCGCATTTTTGCATTATGAAACTTGATCAATCCTTACACAGTTTGATTTATATCCAAAATGAGTCACCACAATCACACAAATGTAATGGATATTGAGCGATTAGTATTAGTTCTTTTTTTCAATTTTGATAATTTAGGATTAGGATTGTCCTTGAAGAAAGGAAAATCTTCTTTCTACATGTTTTAGAATTTTGGATTGACAATGTGCACTAACTTCCCTTGAACCAAGACTCTAGAAGACTCTTTATATAATTGATCTACAAGCGTCACATTGTGGTTACAAAAAACTCAATTGGCATAGCACACATGCTTTAACCAGTAAAATCAAAATTCTCAAAATAAAGAACTTGGCTCCAACATACTATGATAAGCCCAATTTAGAAGCATCTTACAAACATTTAAAAAATGACAACTCTTAAAATCAACGTAGACCAATAAACCGTCAAAGCAACCTGCAAAGAATATTCTATCCATCTCAAAATCAATTCTAAACTCATGTTGTGGATTCAAGTTGGTAGCTCTTTTCATCACTTAGCTCAACTAATGGATAAAAATCTGAACATACTAGTAATAAATAAGCTCAAGTTTCAACAGTTGTCCTATGGAAAAACTCCCCATGCCATCCCGAGCAACACTTTTACAATAGCTTTCAAAGAATATCTCTTTGAAGTAACATGTCTAAAAAGTCACTTGCATACAATCCTAGTCGTATAAAAAATAAGACAAACATTGTTTGAGATTTTACTATAATTACAAACATCTCTTTAACAAAGTTGATACAAATATTAGATTTGTACAATTAGATTTATTTTAAGAGCTACTTTTTTACATTATATTCTTTTTGATAAAAATGTCGAGCAATTTTTATCAACAAATGACCAAAGTTCAATGTTGAACTATTTGACGCCTAGAACAATACAACGACGACGAAGAGGCAACAACTTCTATAAAATTGAGTCATCAACTATAAATTCCGAAGCTCATCTAAATTGTGACAAAAAAAAACCAGCATGTGACTTCCACATAGCCATATCAAAAAAGAAACAATCTTCTTGCACCATCACCAACCAAGAAAATATTCCAACACAAATTTCATCCTGATAAAACACTTTAATGGTCTCAAACTTTGAAAACTCCAACACCACCATCATAGAAACTAGATTAAAAAAAGTGATTAACAAAAAAAGACACTATCATGTCTTAAAGTAGAAAAAAAAATCCTAGATAACACTATTGAGTTCATTTTATCCAACTTAAAAAGTTCAAAAACCAATCAAAAATATTTGATGAGTAGACAAGGTGGTCATCAACCAATTCACACCATATACCCCATGGCCCACATCCCAAACCTAGCAATCGAAAGGCACACACATGCTTATTTAGATAGAAAATTCATATCCATAACCCTAAAAACTACATAAGCAACTAAAAGGGGAAATATAAAGCATTGGTCACATTCAGTGGAGCGTGATTTTGTCATCAATTATTAATTTAATACTATTAAATTATACATAAGCCTTAAAGCAATGTTAGCAATGGCATTATCGAAATGTTCATAGCATGAGCAATATAGTAGGATCCTTAGTTATTACCAATGAATCAATGACCAAAAAATGGGTTAGGGGAGAAACATATGGCAAAAAAGGTCATTAAATAGCCCAATAAAACGCATGTTCATAAGGTAGGAACAAATCAATTTGTCGAGCAAAATTATAGCGCATCCAAATTGGTCTACAAAGCAGAGGTAGGTATATCACTAACGAAAAGGTAGAAACTACTAGAATCTCATGTTGTGAGTGGCATGCAAGTAGGTACTATATTAGCAAATATCTCAATAATCTTCTTTGCTTATAGTCAAATTAGTGTTAATTTCTTTTTCAAACTAACTCATTCAAAATTTTGTAACACGAGTCAACTCTTACAACATTCACCAAAATTTAGTATCTAACACGTTCTCTTTCTTCTCAAAAAAGTATTAATCAAAATTATAAATACAAACAGACAATTCTTTAAAATGCCCAAAATCCCTTACTCTATTTTTTTTTTGGCAATATTCAATATAATCATAGTTTCCTTATTCAACTCAAAACAGTCTATGCCAAGAATAACTAGTTATCCGCTAACTCATACCTTCATCACAATTGTGTAACCTCAATGGTGTGTTCTTTTCTTACGACATTATTAAGAGTCTAATCTTCACATAACTATACCATAATTAAGATTCCTACGACGTAGTTACATCTCAAAATTTCTTGAATGATGAAACGGTAACATTCTTTCAGCTAAGAAGACATTAAGAAACTATATCGAATATAGATTTTAACCTCAAAGAAATTGTCTCAATACTTAAAAATTTTAAAATCTTACATAGAATTTTCTTATCTCAAAAGTACTTTAAGTGATATTACATGAGCACTATGCTTCAATGTTTTACATCATATTCCATAGAATATGTCAATCAAAGTGAAATTTTCTTCACAAGATGAATCAAGTCACTTATGAGTCTTATTCTCTTCTCACAATAATGAATTGTAAGTGGAGAGCAGACAAAATCCCTTTACCCTTTCTAAGAACCTAAGGAACTCATTCATTCACATGCTTCATAATAGCCATCCCTAATTCAATACCAATCCCTAATCCGATACATACATGAGAATGAAGTTTCTCTGACATCAACAAAAATGGTTGTATCATTGAACTTTGTTCTTGTATATCATTACTTGGTATAATCACCACACTTTGGCTTCTTACTATGACAGACATCAAAAGCTCCTAATTAAGCATTATGGCATTAGGGTATTTAACTATATTAAATAACTTGTTAACAATTAAAAGGAATTTGATTTTAATTTCCCTAGCCTCTATGAAGGCAAGACCCGGCATATGTCTTCCAATCTATGTAATTTCATTTCTAATCTTCATTTATGAGTACTCAAGGCGTTTCCGTCAATGAAGGATGTCTATGCAACAATGTCGTCTTGTTTTGCATTTCATGAGTTATATACATGAGTTTTCACCAATTAAATAGAAAAGCAATTAATTTCTCATAATGTTTTCTTTATCAATGTTTAGAGTTGCTGAATCATGTTTCAACCAATCAAAGACTCATGTGTCATTTAAAAAGGCAATACTAGGGAGAGGTGAAACGGTCACTAAAGTTTATGGGGGCTAACCAAGATAAAATACAAGAGTAGTGCAAGGACAGCATAAGATTGGACCTCTCAAAAGCAATTTGATAGCTATAATTTATTCATAAATGTCAAACAACTAATCAATAGGTAAAATAGACTTCAATATGCATCTACCTATAGTCTATAGGGGAGTTTATATCACAAAGAATGAAGTTCAGTTGCACTTATTAACTTACCACTAGATCATGCTAAAAAATCTAATAAACTTTCATTAACTTCAATAAACAGTATCTCACTAAATTTGACATGGAACCAAAACAAAAGGTTTACCTGTCACTGGTCCTAAAAACGGTACCAGCGTTCTCCAACAAAATCTTGAGCAACTCAAGAGCAACAATCTTCCCCCTCATTAACTGCGGATCCGACAATGCTTCTTTAGGAGGTGTCTTCATTGATAACTTGCACAACGCCCGAAACACCAAGAATGCATCCCTCCTCAACTTATTCCCAATCTGAACCTCCAAATCATCATCTCTCTCCAAAACTGCAGCGCCTTCAGCAGCCGCCTCCCCATCTGCCAACTCCCCTTTTCTCCCTTCCAACGCCGACTTATACATACTAATCTCCCAATACTTAGCATCCAACATATCCTTATCCGTCGAATCCAACAAATCAGCTGGATTCGTCCCCTCCACGGTAGCATTAATCTTCGTCTCAAACGCTCCATCATGTGCCACAACACCAGTCCCAGCACCACCTTTATCACCACCCACATTCACAGTATTCAAAACCCCATCAATATCCTGCATTATCCTAGTAATAAACCCTTGAACTTGCTGAGTCACTCCAGGATCAGAATCCTCCTTCTCTGGCGGCTCCATAAGTTCAGCTACCACAATTGGCTGAACAGGAACGGACGATGAATCCGCTTCCATTCGCCTAAAAACAATCACAAGCATCTGAATCAACGAGGCTTTAGCTGTTGTTTGATTCACAACATTCCTGCTCCCTAAATAAATATCATAACAAGTCCTAACAATCTGCAACAAGCAATCACCATGAATCCTAAGACTAGTCGAAGTAACGGCAGACAATAATGTTCGCAACACAACGAGTTCAATATTCTCATCATTACGAAGCAACTCAATACACTTACAAACCGAGTCAATAACTCGTGAAAGCAACTTCGACTCAGGGTTTGACCCAGTTGAATCGGCCTCACCTCGGATATATCCATGAGAAATAAGCTTCTGAATACACGAAATTCCAGCATCAGCGATCTTCGGGTTCGACGAAGAAGAAGCGTTGATGAGAGGAGAGAGAATGAGCTCAGAATCTTCTAGAGTATACTCGTGAGTTCCACTATCAACAACTGGACCGATCACAATCGATGTAGAAGAAGATTCAGGTGAAGAAGACGATAGCGAATGAATATTTGTGTTGATTTTTTCTAGAAGAGATTTGCACTCATGAACAAGTTTAGAATTCTTCCGCCATGATCCATTTTTGATGATCTTCTCTAAAGAAGGCACCAATACTTGTTTCAGTCGGGAATCAGCTTCCGAAGAAGCCATTCCCGATAAATAATCGAGATCTGAAAAACGTTGAGGTGAAAATTTAGGAATTAGGGTTTATATTTCAAGCGATTCGTAGGGAGAGATTTCGATCGGAGGAAAGAGAAGTATGAAAAGGTGGATTGTCAATCTTGAGATTTGGTTTGATTCTCTGTGTGCGTTTAGTGTTAAGATGAGTGACGAAGAAGTGTATTAGTTTTTGAATCAAATGAAAATGGTTTTTTTTATTTTTATGAAATAATTTTCTGATGATTGTTGTTTGAAAAATACTCAAAGGTTTAATCAATTGAGAAGCTAAATTGTTTTTTTTTTTTAAAAAAAGTTATAATCTACTACAAAATTAAAAATATAACTTTATAAAAGAAAATTGTAAGAACCATGAAACTTTGATGGCATTGGGTAATTGCAAGCTAAGGAAGGTTGACAATTATTATGAATATGATATGAGTATAAAAAACAGGAGTTTGCAATTTTGCATACCCATGAAACAATCGTTAATATTGCCTATAAAGTTAAAATGAATGATTTTTTGTTTTGACAGAGTGGTGAAAATGTTGTCAATTATTAATTTGTAAAGTAAAACTACACCTTATAATTTCTTTGATTTTGTTTCGATGTGTTGATTTGGGTATTGGGTCAGTTTTGACGATTGTCATTTGATTTAATAGGATTTCAAATTGGTTAGTTTTCAGTTGCATGTCAGGACATGTCATGCTCAGGTCTGGTCGATTTAACAACGATTATTAGCTTTATTGGGTATTGCACCAGTTCGTTACCAATTGAAGTTCGAGTTGAGTGTCAATTGGATCGGTATGTCATCAGCGTGTACGCGCATGCACACACAAACACATATATGTCAATAGGGCTGTAAAAACGGGTTAAAAGGTCGGAAACAGGTCGGTCAAAAACAGGTTCGGTCAAAAACGGTCGGTCAAAAGCAGGTCGTATAAGTCTTTCGGTACCGGTCGGTATCGGTCGGTTTATTCGGTATCCGGTCGAATCCGGTTTTTTTCTGGTTGCGGGTGTCGGTCGGTATGGGTCCGGTATTTATCGGTCCGGTCATTACCGGAAACAGGTCACATTCGGTCGGTCAAAAACGGTTTTTTGCAGGTCGTAATCGGTATACAGATCATCACCGGGCGGTCAAAATCGGTAATCGGTCGGTCACAATCGGTATGCGGGTCAGAATCGGTCGGTCACAATCGGTCGGTTTTGGTCGGTATCAGTTCAGTTCAATTTAGTTGAACCGGGATTCAGTTCTGTTCAGTTCAGTTTTGGTTGGTATCGGTTCGGTTCAATTCAGTTAAACCGATATTCCGGTTAATTTGGTTGATATCGGTTCAGTTCAATTCATTTAAACCATGATTTAATTCAGTTCAATTATGTTCCAATTATTCTGTTCCAATTTGGTAAAAAATCGCATCGTGTTGCCTCATAATGTCATTGATCATGCGTTTATCCATGATGGGAATGATATATAGAAGGTGGAACCTCACATCAAGTTTTATAGATGTCGTTAGGTTATGAGTTTTATGACATCAAATTCAACTAATCAACTCCGTCTAAGTTAATTAATAGATCATAACATGTTAATTGATCGACTTCATCTAATATCAATTAGACAATTACAATTTACAACAATAATATGTTATTAATGTCACAATGTAAGTTTGTTAGATTGTCTTAATAATATATCTTCATCATTGATTGAATTGACCTTCGTTTGTCCATGGGGTGTGTTATTTTCAACTAATGTGATCGGTCATAATTAGAGGTGTTCATTCGGTTGATCGGGTCGGTTTCGGACGGGTGTTATTCGGTTCGGTTGTATTTCGGATCGGTTATTTTTCGGCTATCATTGACTTATAGAGTTATAGTTATAGACTTATAGACTATCATTGACATTTGACTGTTAACTCAATGTTATTACTTATTACTATTAGTTATTAGTTATTATTGATCTTGAATACTCTAAACTCTAAAGTAATTTATAGGCTATTATTAATAATCGATCGTAATTCAAAGTTCACTTATCATAATTCGATCTATTATAGATTATAGTAAATGAAACTAGTGTAGTACTCCACCTTTTTTTTTTACTTTGAATTAAATAGCCTAAATTATGTAATTTGACCAAATTCAATAATAAAAATATTTAATATTTGATATAAAATATTTATATTACTCAAATAAATTATTTTAGATATAATCATATAATTGTCCAATTTGATGATAAAATGTTATTGGTTATATTGATAGCACACGGATAACGGGTTTAAGCCGTTGGATTTATAATGGTAATATCATATCAGTGGTCAAGATTGTGCCACGTCGCCGGATGAAAAAGGGATTTGATGTATTTTCGTCATCTTGAAAGTGAATCTGATACAATACCTTATTTCCCAATTCCCGCTCGACTAAACCCTAACCCAACTCTCTCTTCTTCATCCTCTCACTGAAACCGGCGGCCCTCTTTCAATCCCATCCCTTCTCCTCCAATCCGGCTGGTAGAGTTTTAGGTATTTCTACTCCTCAAGTTTAGTTCATTGATTTTTGTTTAATATCTATCAAATCTGTTCATCTTTGTTTTTTGTGTTTAAAATCTTTGTCCGATTTGATTTTGTGTTCTTCCATTTTCGATTTGATTTGATTTAGTCTTCTTCCATTTTTTTTTTTGTTCGATTTGATTTTGTATTTAATTTTCTGGGTTTAATGTGTTCGTTTAGGGTTAGATTTAGGGTTTTTTGTATTTAATCTTTGTTTTTTGTGTTTAATCTTTGTTTTTCGTGTTTAATCTTTGTTCGATTTAGTCTTCTTCCAAAAAATTCGGTCTGGCGGTTCATGTTCTTGCTTAAATTAAATTATGTGGAAAACAACAATCTAACTATAAGAGGAATTAAATTATGTGGAAAAGAAATTGAATCAGAGAATGAAAAAGATTATGGAAACTAGGGTTAAATATCTTCTGTTTCCTTTTCCTTTCTTCTCTATTTTCCATTTTTCATGTTCTTGCTCTCGAAAATGGAGTATATCGTAGCTGCTCTCGACCAGTTGCTCCCATGAGTTCTATGTCCACGTTTTCCGGCGAGAAATGCCTTCTGAATTTCATGTACTTTAGTTTTTGTATCTCCATCAATAGATTTTACTCTGTTTAATCTTTTTCTCAATTTTCTTCGAGTTGTTGATAAAATTGAAGATGCGTTGGAAACACTTGCAATATTTTGTAAAGTTTAACTGAATTACTACTATTAGTTACTTTCTTATTCCTGTTGTCATATGTGTTTTTGGAAAACAGAAGGATTTAGATATTATAAATCTTTGCTTCATTTTTGTGTTCTTTGCTGCCTTGACTATTTGTGCTTGAATATAGGGTTTATTTTTGTTTGAAAATAACCCATGGTGTTATTTTTTTTTTTTAAGGTATGGCTGACCCTGCTGTGGCTGTCCCCGAACAAAGAAGAGTTGTTAAACATAAAAAAATTACGTCACCGGTTTGGGATCAGTACCATGTATCGTACCCCAATGACGTACGGACGGTAAAGTGTAAATACTGCGATTATGAGGCGGCAGCACCAGGTAGTGCAGGTACAACTAATTATAAACGTCATACTGAGGGCTGTAAAGGTTATAAAGAGTTCATAAAAAATAACCCAAACGCTAATGTTGTGTATGATCATGATACTTACGTGCTTAAGTTTGCTGATTCGATATTATATCATGGATATTGTTTGAGTATGGTAGAGCATATTAAAACTAGAGAATTGCATCGTTGGTTAAATCCTAATGTCAAAGATGTGTCTAGATATACGATAACTAAATGCGTAATGGGTGAACATGAAAAGTACAAAAAACTAGTATTTGACAATATGCAATCTTGTAAGAGTCGTATATGCTTAACTTGTGATGGATGGACAGCATGTACTTCGCGTTCATATTTTGCCCTTACTGCCCATTTCATCGATGATGATTATAAATTGCATTCCCTTTTGTTAAATTTTCGCCGTTTTCCCCCACCCCACGATGGTGAATCTATATTCATGTTTGTGAAAGGTTTGTTGAATGACTGGAATATAGGTAGAAAAGTTTTTTCAATCACACTTGATAATGCTTCCTCTAATAATAGAATGGTTGAAAAACTAAAACGTGATTTGCACTCCTCTTCTCCTCTCCCTTTAGATGGCAAGTATTTTCATATAAGGTGTTGTGCTCATATTTTGAACCTTATTGTTAAAAAGGGTTTGAAACTTGTTGATAATTCCGTGACTAAGTTACGTGCGGTTGTTATATATGTTGATTCTTCTGATTTTCGACTTACAAATTTTGAGAAAGCTAAAATTGATAAAGGTTTGCAATCAAAGGGTAAATTAGTTTTGGATGTTTCCACTAGATGGAACTCTACTTATGACATGATTCATAGGGCTCTTGAGGTAAAGGATGCTATTGATTTATATCTTGTTCGTGAAAGGGATATTGATGTTGATATTATTTCTGAGAATGAGTGGGATACACTTCAAGATATTTGTGATTTTCTTGAGCCATTCTATGAGATTACCAAGCTTTTTTCTGGTTCAAAATATCCCACTGCAAATTTGTACCTTTCTTGCATAATATGTATTGAAAAGATTTTGACTGATTCCCACCAAGATCCTAGTGATGCTGTGAGAAAGATGGCTGCTCCTATGTGGGAAATGTTTGATAAATATTGGTCCGATCATTCTATGGTTCTGTCTTTTGCCTTTTTACTTGATCCACGTTTTAAGATGACTTTCCTTAGTGATTATTATTCTATGCTGTATGTACCTACTGCGGTTGAACAAAAGGTAAATGATGTGCTTGCTGCGTTTGTTGCTTTATATGAATGTTATATGAATACCACTCAATCTGCTCCTGTTGCACCCTCTCCGTCAAACCTTGGTCCTCCTCGTCCGTTCCAAATGCGCAAGTTACGTCATGATTTTCCTCGTATTTCTGCATCTAGGACGGCGAGAGGTGATGTGGACTCTTATTTGGCCATGTCTCTTGTTGTTGATTATGATGGTTTTGATGTTCTTGAATATTGGAAGGGACAGTCTACCTCTTATCCAACACTCGCACTAATGGCTAGAGATATTCTAGCCATTCCAATTACTTCTGTTGCATCTGAATCTGCTTTTAGTGTTGGTGGTCGGATCCTTAACAAATTGAGATCTTCTTTGTTACCAAAAAATGTTGAAATTTTGGTGACAACGCGAAATTGGCTATTTGGGTTTGAACCCGAGGAAAATGCGAAGGAGATATTAAGTGTTATTGAGGAAAATAACACTGATTATGATGATAATGCTTCAGGTAAGTGTAGTGCTCTATGAAGATTTTTTTCTTGTAATTGGGTTTTTTACCAAATTATCATATCTGAGCGCCCAATTTATATTTTATAATTAATTTATATTTTTTTTATTTTATTTATTATAACTTTCTGTCGTTTTTCCATCTCATGCTCTTAATCATAATACTCAGTATCTGAAAGTTGTTACTTTTATATGATCTTAAGGTACACTAAGTTTGGTGGACCAGTTCCTTACAGATTATTGAAAGGCGGTGTCGCATTGAGGACTAGGAGCAGGAGATCTAAGGTGGTGATGGAAGAGGAGGAAGAAGATGAAAGTGATGAAATGAGTTATACTTCTGAGAAAATTAAAGAAAAGTGATGAAATGAGTTATACTTTTGCAATTTCTTATGCATAACTAAAATTTGGAAAAGACTTTTTGTGTAGTTAGGATTATTGATGTTTATATTATTGGTAGGGAAAAAAATGTAATGGATCTATTTTAAATTTCGTCTAAACTATTAAATGAAATGAAAGTGGTTTATCAATTTCATAGGTTAATATTTTGTATTGGTTTATATTGTTATATGTTGATTTTAATACAGTATTAATTAGTCAGCAAATTAACCTGAACTTGGTAATTATATTGGTTGCAAAGTATGAACTATGTTTATGCAATTTTGCAATTTCTGAGTTTTGTAAAATTTATACTTAATTTTTTAGAAAAGAAAAAGGCTTTACTAAATTACTGAGTTAATATATATTAACTTATAATTTATATATTTATTTTATAAAAATTTATATTTAATTTAATTTTTATCATATAGAAATAATATAATTAAGTTTAATTTAATTATTTTATATAAAATTTTATTATATTTTGACAACTTAGAAGAATTATGTAGATAAGTTCGGTCCAAAACAGGTTCGGTACAAAACAGGTTCCAGGTTCGGTATAATACAGGTTCGGTACAATATAGATTCGGTCAAAAACGGTCGGTTAAAAACGGGTATTAAGCGGGTCGAAAACAGGTTTCGGTCTGAAAACAGGTTCGGTATCGGTCGGTCACGGTATGATAAAAACAGGTCGAAAATGGTTTTCGGTTTAAAACAGGTTCGGTACCGGTCGGTTTCGGTATGTGTAAAACAGGTCGGAAACGGTTTCGGTCACCATTCGGGTTCGGTAGCGGTCGGTATCTGGTCACTTGTATTCGGTCAAAAACGGGTTCGGTATCGGTCGGTAACAAGTCGGTAAAACAGGTTTCTGACCACATTTACAGCCCTATATGTCAAATAGATATTAGGATATATACTAACAAAAAAGGGGGAATGTATAAAAAAGCTTAGACTTGGTATGATCCCAAGCTAAGCTCACCAACCCACACAAAAAGAGACCACTCTCAGGCAAATCCCCAAAACTCACTCACCTAATAAGCAAGTCTCTCATCTTACTCAAAACACTCTCAACTGTTCTAAAAATAATATTCTTTAAGACATCCAATGTAACAGACCGTTTTTCTTAATCTTAAATATTTTGACAAATTCAATAATCGTTTCGTTTTATTATTTTCTTTTTAATGCCGTTTCGAATTTTTATTCCAATCGTTTTTAAGCTCTCGATTTTCTTTTATGTATAATTTATTTCTCTTAAAATAAATTACCTAAATATTAAGTCTAGCTAAATTACCTACAATAACTTAATCTTTTTATTTCCTATATTAATTTATGATTAAAAATAAAAATATATATAATAATAAAAAAAATAAAAATAAAAAAAATAAAAAGTAAAAGTAAAAATCTAAAAAGTGGGCGGCAAGACTAAGTAAACTAGGTGCCAAAGTAATTAATTTAGTCTTATCCATTACATAAAACCAAGAATAAAGATCTTGGATTTTTTGTATTTCTTGCTCATGAAGTAAAATTTAATAATAGATAATTTTACAATCAATAGCCTATAAATTAACCAAGTGTGCCGTGGGAAAAATGGGAGAGGAAAAAAAAATCAGAAAATTTATTCCTAAAAGCAAATTTCTAAAGAAAAATTCTAAAAAACCCTAGAAAAATTCCTAAAAATTCTCAAAAATTTTCTAATAATAGTATTTAGTGTTAATTATAGAAATTCAAGGAGAGAAAGCTAATTTTGTGGCTAGAAATTCTACAACAAAGGGAATTAATTAATAGTGATATTATTAAAGGTATAAATTCTTACATATATTTATTTACATGAAATTATGCCCATAAATTTTTATATGTGTTTATTATATTTAAATTTCATTTTCTGCAAATTTTGGTGAATTAATTCGTTGTAATTTAATTTATATGATTTATTCTTTGAATTGCCAAAAACCGCAAAATCTGAAATAATTTAAATTAAAATAGTAAATATTAATATTTTTAAACGAAATTTTTTCTGTACATATATATATATGAGATATAGATTGTGTATTAATTTCGTGAAATATTATTGAGTATAAATATTATTATTAATTTTTTCTAAAAAAACAAACCGCAAAATTTGAAATAATTTTAATTAAAATAGTAAAAATTAATATTTTTAAACGAAAATTTTTCTGTACATATATACATATGAAATATAAGTTGTGTATTAATTTCGTGAATTATAGTCGAGTATAAATATTATTATTAATTGTTGCTTAAAAAACGCATAAAATAAGAAAATTCATAAATTAGTTAAAAATAAATAATTCTGGAAAAAAAAAATAATTTTTTTTTAGTGTTACTGTATTTTCATTTCATTTAAATTATTTTTTTTTTTTGTAAAATTTTGTGATATTTAAATTTTAAAGAAATAAATTAATAATCTAAATTGTTATTGTAGGCAAAAAGAAAGAAAAGTGAAATAATAATTAAAATTAATTTATTTTGGTGAATAAAAATATATACCAACTTATTTAATAAAAATTTATTTATTTTAAAATATTTCATGTAGATTTTGATCTTAACAAAATTAATTATTCATGTACTAAATCTAAAAATAAGTTATTAAGAAAATAATGAAGCATAATTGAAATTTATTTATAAATAAATACTAAAGACCCATTTAGTTTTGATTTTAATAATAATAAATGATTATTTGTATGTAAGTCGTAATGAATTTATTTCTATTGTATGTTATTGTAATGTTGCATTTATATGAAAACAGTAACATGATAATAAAAAGGCTTGATAGTAAGGAAATGCCGAACCATGCTTCCGGCATGTAAAAAACGTGGGACGTGTTGTCCGGCACGTAAAATACGGCGAACACAGTAAGGTTGTTTAACCTGATCTGTGGCTCGAGCAACATTGTACTGGAGGAGTGACGACTCCCACTAAGTTAGGGGTTTTGGTTTACCTCACCCTAACAGGCCCTTACATATATCAAACAAAGATCATATGTGTTGCATTCATTAAATAAGTAATCGGATTCCACGCCCTAACACTCAAGCAGAAGTGTTAGTAAATCACGCCCTGGTACTCAAGCAGAAGGACCAGAAGTTATATATATATATAAATGAATCTAATATAAAAATGAATTCCCTATAATACATAAGATACCTTGCATATATATTATTTATTACAATGCACTTATTTTTGCTTATTACTTAATTGTCGTGCATATACTATCCATACTTGTATAGTTGCGGTAAGTTTTTATACTCGGTTTTTTTTTAAAGCTGACCGATTTCCATCGGCTGTTCCCATATTTCGGGAGCATATGCTGCAGGTAACTTTACATGAAGTTATTAAGAAGCTATAGTATTGTCTGTGTGATGTTAGTATATATGTAGTTTATATTACGGGTATGTAAAAACGATAATTATGTATTAAAGAAAAATGTAATACGTAAAATTATATTTTAATGATTTAAGTTTTCTTTGTTTTTATTGAAAATTCTGTTTTGTCTGATTTGTTTTTCGCAATAACCACGGTACGATAGACTTCCGCTTAGCATTACCTACTATTATATTATTATAAACCTAAATTCGAAAAGAACGCTCCGTTACACTTGGTATCAGAGCCAACGTTTTTCGAACGGTCGGATCTTCTTATCCGATACTAGGAAACACCGTGATAAATTACGTTTTTGAAAAAAAAAAAATTTATTTTAAAAGAAATTTGTTTGATGTGTTTATGTGTTTAAAAAAAAAACAATGTGATTTGCGATTTAAAATATAGCTTACGCAACAATTCCCTACCTTATTAAAAGATGCCAAAAGGTGGTAGTAGAGGGTATATCGTAAGAGGTGAACCATTGGAGATCATTATGATGGTTTACACCAGGAGTTTGAAGTTGAAGGTAAAGTAATTTCTGGAAAATTTCCTGTTGGTAATTTTACAGCAAATGTTTTGTTTGATTGTGGAGCGGATAGGTCTTTTATTTCTAGCGCTTTTCTCCGCATATCTTCTATTTCTTTGAAACCTCAAAAATCCCACTTGTGTATCAACTTACCTGATGGTACACCTTACCTGTGTGACCGTATCTTTTATGATTTTCCATTGGAGATTTGTGGGAATCTTTTACCAGCTGACTTAATTCAATTCGATTTGGGAACATTTGATATCATTTTGGGTATGGATTCGTTGGAGAGATATTCAGCGGAGATTTTGTGTAAGGAAAAGGTTGTTAGAATAAAAACTCCTGAGGGAACGAAGTATGTTCGGAAAAACTCAGGATCTCTGCTAGAGACAATTTCTGTAATTCAAGCAACACAAATGATAAAACAAGGACATGAAGGGTTCTTATGTTATGTTACTACTGAAGAAGTAAAACCTAAACCTAGTTTGCAAGAAACCCCGATCGTGCAAGAATATTCTGATGTGTTTCCTGAAGAATTACCCGGTATACCTCCAAGAAGAGAAGTAGACTTCCATATTGACCTTATTCCTGATATCACCCCTATTTCTAAAACTCCTTACCGTTTTGCTCCAGCTGAATTGGCTGAGCTGAAAAAGCAGCTAGATGAATTGCTGGAAAAAGGTTTCATTCGACCTAGCGTTTCACCATGGGGAGCTCCGGTCCTCTTTGTCAGAAAGAAAGATGGGAGTATGAGGCTATGCATTGATTATCGGGAGATCAATAAGATTACCATCAAGAATCGTTATCCTTTGCCAAGGATAGACGACCTTTTTGATCAGTTAGGGGGAGCAAGGGTCTTTTCGAAGATAGATTTGAGGTCTGGTTATCATCAATTGAGGATTGCTGAAGAAGATATTCCTAAGACTGCATTCAGAACCAGATATGGGCACTATGAGTTTCTAGTAATGCCATTTGGTCTAACGAATGCTCCAGCAGCATTTATGGACCTCATGCAAAGATATTTCAACCCTTACCTGGATAAGTTTGTGGTTGTGTTTATTGATGATATATTGGTGTATTCGAAGAATGAAGAGCAACATGAGCAGCACTTAAGGATAGTTTTAGAGAAGTTGAGAAAGGAGAAACTTTATGGCAAGTTTAGTAAATGTGAATTTTGGTTAGAGAACATATCTTTCTTAGGGCACGTTGTTTCGAAAGATGGAATTTCTGTTGACCCTGAAAAGATTAGAGCAGTGATGGAATGGCCGAATCCAAAGAGTGTTACTGAAGTAAGAAGTTTCTTAGGCTTGGCAGGCTATTACAGGAAGTTTGTGGAAAATTTTTCTAAAATTTCCCGACCGTTGTTTGAGTTGCTTAAAAAGGGAGTTCGGTTTCAGTGGGGCGAGAAGCAGAGTAAATCATTAGAAGAGCTTAAAAGGAGACTTACGACGGCACCTGTGTTGATCATGCCCGACTGTGGGAAAGCATTTGAGGTATATTGTGATACATCGAAGGAAGGTTTGGGATGTGTGCTAATGCAAGAAGGCAAAGTAGTAGCTTATGCGTCAAGGCAATTAAGGCCACACGAGTTGAATTATCCAGTACACGACATTGAACTAGCAGCTGTAATTTTTGCTCTGAAGTTATGGAGACATTATCTCTATGGAGTACCATGCAAGATCTTCACTGATCATAAAAATTTGAAATATGTCTTCACTCAGAAGGAACTGAATATGCGACAAAGGCGGTGGCTGGAAATCATTAAAGACTTTGAAGTTGACATAAATTATCATCCCGGAAAAGCAAACAAAGTGGCAGATGCATTGAGCAGAAGGCCGAGGATATCTGTAAATGCTATAATGACGGTACCTTGGGAATTATACCGAGAAATCCAGAAGTTAGATCTAGAAATTGTTCATCACTATCAAGTTGTTGAATATTTGGGAGCAATGACTATACAACCGACTTTGTTCGAAAGAATTATAGAAGCACAACAAGAAGATCCCGAAATAATCAAGTTAATCATTCGAGTTCAAAGAAAAGAGACAGAAGCGTTCGAAGTGGGTGAGAAAGGTGAACTAAGAATGAACGGGAGATTGTGTATATCAGACAACACAGAGTTGAAAAAAGAGATTTTGAAGGAAGGACACCAAGGAATGTTTCACTTACACCCTGGTAGAGATAAAATGATTGAAGAATTAAGGAAATTATTTTGGTGGAAAGGTATGAGGAAAGATGTAGCTGATTTTGTATCTCGATGCTTGATATGCCAGAAGGTGAAATTTGAAAGGCAGAAGAGTTCTGGACTACTTCAACCACTAGAAATTCCTGAGTGGAAATGGGATTCCGTATCCATGGATTTTGTAGTTGGATTACCAAGAACGCAACGAGGAAATGACACAATTTGGGTAATAGTTGACAGATTGACCAAAGTTGCAAGGTTCCTGCCAATAAAGGGAACATGGTCAGTAAAACAATTGGCTGATGCTTATGTTCGAGAAATTGTAAGATTACATGGAGTACCGAGAACAATTGTGTCTGACAGAGACCCAAAATTTTTGTCACGATTTTGGGAAAAGTTGCAAGAAGCATTCGGATCGAAGCTATGTTTAAGTACTGCATTTCATCCGGCTACTGATGGCCAAACCGAAAGAACCATCCAGACATTAGAGGATCTTTTGAGATGTTGTATTCTTGAATTTGGTGGTTCATGGGAACAGAAATTGCCTTTGATAGAGTTTTCGTACAACAACAGCTATCAAACCAGCATTAAGATGGCACCAAACGAAGCCTTATACGGAAGAAAATGTCGAGTGCCGTTGTATTGGGATCAGATGGACCGAAATGTGCCTAAAGGACCAGATCTTATCCAAGACTCTATTGATAGCTTGAGGGTAGTACAAGAGAACATGAAGGCAGCACAAAGTAGACAGAAGAGTTATGCAGACAACCGTCGCAGAGCTTTACAATTTGCTGAAGGTAATAAAGTATTTCTAAAGATTTCACCAACGAAAGGAGTCCAACGCTTTTGGATAAAAGGGAAATTAAGCCCTAAATTTATCAGACCTTTTGAAATTTTGAAAAGAGTAGGGGAGGTGGCATACGAACTAGCTTTACCCCCGGGTTTAGCTAGAGTTCATAATGTATTCCATGTTTCTCAATTGAGAAAGTATATCCACGATCCATCCCATGTGTTAGTTCACGAACCCCTCCAAATTGATGAAAACCTAGCTTATGAAGAAAGACCAATTAGAATTTTGGATCGTCAAGTGAAAGAATTGAGGAATAAAAGAATACCTCAAGTTAAAGTGCTATGGTCGAACCATCATATCGAAGAAGCAACTTGGGAAAGTGAAACTGATATGAGAGAACGCTATCCCCAGTTGTTCATTTAGGTTCAAGTTTCGGGACGAAACTATGTTAAGGGGGGAAGAGTTGTAACAGACCGTTTTTCTTAATCTTAAATATTTTGACAAATTCAATAATCGTTTCGTTTTATTATTTTCTTTTTAATGCCGTTTCGAATTTTTATTCCAATCGTTTTTAAGCTCTCGATTTTCTTTTATGTATAATTTATTTCTCTTAAAATAAATTACCTAAATATTAAGTCTAGCTAAATTACCTACAATAACTTAATCTTTTTATTTCCTATATTAATTTATGATTAAAAATAAAAATATATATAATAATAAAAAAAATAAAAATAAAAAAAATAAAAAGTAAAAGTAAAAATCTAAAAAGTGGGCGGCAAGACTAAGTAAACTAGGTGCCAAAGTAATTAATTTAGTCTTATCCATTACATAAAACCAAGAATAAAGATCTTGGATTTTTTGTATTTCTTGCTCATGAAGTAAAATTTAATAATAGATAATTTTGCAATCAATAGCCTATAAATTAACCAAGTGTGCCGTGGGAAAAATGGGAGAGGAAAAAAAAAAATCAGAAAATTTATTCCTAAAAGCAAATTTCTAAAGAAAAATTCTAAAAAACCCTAGAAAAATTCCTAAAAATTCTCAAAAATTTTCTAATAATAGTATTTAGTGTTAATTATAGAAATTCAAGGAGAGAAAGCTAATTTTGTGGCTAGAAATTCTACAACAAAGGGAATTAATTAATAGTGATATTATTAAAGGTATAAATTCTTACATATATTTATTTACATGAAATTATGCCCATAAATTTTTATATGTGTTTATTATATTTAAATTTCATTTTCTGCAAATTTTGGTGAATTAATTCGTTGTAATTTAATTTATATGATTTATTCTTTGAATTGCCAAAAACCGCAAAATCTGAAATAATTTAAATTAAAATAGTAAATATTAATATTTTTAAACGAAATTTTTTCTGTATATATATATATATGAGATATAGATTGTGTATTAATTTCGTGAAATATTATTGAGTATAAATATTATTATTAATTTTTTCTAAAAAAACAAACCGCAAAATTTGAAATAATTTTAATTAAAATAGTAAAAATTAATATTTTTAAACGAAAATTTTTCTGTACATATATACATATGAAATATAAGTTGTGTATTAATTTCGTGAATTATAGTTGAGTATAAATATTATTATTAATTGTTGCTTAAAAAACGCATAAAATAAGAAAATTCATAAATTAGTTAAAAATAAATAATTCTGGAAAAAAAAATAATTTTTTTTTAGTGTTACTGTATTTTCATTTCATTTAAATTATTTTTTTTTTTTTTTGTAAAATTTTGTGATATTTAAATTTTAAAGAAATAAATTAATAATCTAAATTGTTATTGTAGGCAAAAAGAAAGAAAAGTGAAATAATAATTAAAATTAATTTATTTTGGTGAATAAAAATATATACCAACTTATTTAATAAAAATTTATTTATTTTAAAATATTTCATGTAGATTTTGATCTTAACAAAATTAATTATTCATGTACTAAATCTAAAAATAAGTTATTAAGAAAATAATGAAGCATAATTGAAATTTATTTATAAATAAATACTAAAGACCCATTTAGTTTTGATTTTAATAATAATAAATGATTATTTGTATGTAAGTCGTAATGAATTTATTTCTATTGTATGTTATTGTAATGTTGCATTTATATGAAAACAGTAACATGATAATAAAAAGGCTTTGATAGTAAGGAAATGCCGAACCATGCTTCCGGCATGTAAAAAACGTGGGACGTGTTTTCCGGCACGTAAAATACGGCGAACACAGTAAGGTTGTTTAACCTGATCTGTGGCTCGAGCAACATTGTACTGGAGGAGTGACGACTCCCACTAAGTTAGGGGTTTTGGTTTACCTCACCCTAACAGGCCCTTACATATATCAAACAAAGATCATATGTGTTGCATTCATTAAATAAGTAATCGGATTCCACGCCCTAACACTCAAGCAGAAGTGTTAGTAAATCACGCCCTGGTACTCAAGCAGAAGGACCAGAAGTTATATATATATATAAATGAATCTAATATAAAAATGAATTCCCTATAATACATAAGATACCTTGCATATTATTTATTGCAATGCACTTATTTTTGCTTATTACTTAATTGTCGTGCATATACTATCCATACTTGTATAGTTGCGGTAAGTTTTTATACTCGGTTTTTTTTTAAAGCTGACCGATGTCCATCGGCTGTTCCCATATTTCGGGAGCAGATGCTGCAGGTAACTTTACATGAAGTTATTAAGAAGCTATAGTATTGTCTGTGTGATGTTAGTATATATGTAGTTTATATTACGGGTATGTAAAAACGATAATTATGTATTAAAGAAAGATGTAATACGTAAAATTATATTTTAATGATTTAAGTTTTCTTTGTTTTTATTGAAAATTCTTTTTTGTCTTATTTGTTTTTCGCAATAACCACGGTACGATAGACTTCCGCTTAGCATTACCTACTATTATATTATTATAAACCTAAATTCGAAAAGAACGCTCCGTTACATCCAAGACCACTGAATTAGTCGACGCAGAAAATTTATTTGGTCCGCTACATCTAGTTACCGTAGATCATTTTTGTCTAGCATGTCACAATAAGCTTAACTTTGTCAATCTTCACACACACACACATATATCAGACTTTTCTAGGGATATCAAATGATGAGATATAAATACCCCATTACTACACCATTTTTCAAGTATCTGTTATTTCATAGTTCAAGCATTTAGCTCTCAAACATTTATTGATCTTCAAGAAATATTTATTGAAACAAATTGCATTAATACTCTTCAATCATTTTACCTATTAATGAATACATTTATTCAATAAGACAAATAAGAATATGTGTACACTACTTAGGCCTTATGCCATAAAGAAGCCTTAATATTAACTCTCCACTAAGAGACATTGTGCACTTATGCAAGGGTCTATTATGCAATCATTTAGAAGTCTCACTGACATGGCGTCGAAGATCAAGGTCCCAAAAACTATTATGGGCCCTCCTAATCCTTGTTACCTTTGTAGGTCAAAGGCATCAAGGTGGTCTTACCACAAGATTGCTCAAATTGTAAGGACAACCCTTAAACTTTGGCATAACATGTTATAAGTAAAATCATTGACTAATTCTAACTTAGTCCTTAATTAATTGTGTCAAATTCATAACATGAACAAATATATATTTTATTAAAGATATGCAAAGTTTATTAGTTCCATCCATGATAAAATATTATACTTGCAAAACAATTTAATTGAAATACATAATTGTTAAGCAATCTTTCACTAAGTTTCTCCTCTTGTATTGTTTTGGATAAATAAAAGTAAGATTTGACTACTGTGGCATAACATTTCCTAAGACAAACCATGGGAAGGTACATGCAACGAGGACTTTGATCTAACCCATGTGTTGTTGCAAGATGATGAGTTTGTGCAGAACAATAAGTTGCAGGATGAAGAGCCAATACATGAGGAGAAGGAGGACAAGAAGAGTTTTACGCCTTCTAAGGTAGTTGTAAGTAAGCATCCTTCCACTTAAAGTATTAGTTTTCCCCAAATAAGAAGTATGTCAAAAGTTCTTTGACAAGATATATTAGAAAGAGAAAGAAAAAGCTTATTTGGGATGATACTAAAAACTTTTAAAGTGTTCATATTGCTGACGATGACACTGGGTGGTTGGAATTTCTAAAGCATATTCAAATTAATACTAAAGCTAAAACAAACCTCTTTCTTGCCAATGATATTTTTTAGCCTAGTTAATTACTTAATTAGGTTGCGCTACGTCGAGCTGTAGACGTTAAACAAGTGCTTTGCAGGAGGCAACCCGTATATTTATACATATCACCATTATTATTTTTTATTTCTTTTATTTATTTTTATATAAATTTGTTATTATTCTAATGCTTTTAATTTGTTTGTTATATGTAGTAAAAGAAGAACCTGAACAGGTGCAGATCAGAAATAAGCGGTGAGTCGTCACCAGCTACTAGTACATGCCCCATCACAATTTCGAAAAAGAACGAGGTAAAATTTTAAGAATAGAAAAAAGCGACAAGTCGCCACCTAGAAAGCAACAAGTAGCCGTCTTTCATTGAATTTCGCCCTTTTCTTCAATAAGCCACGATTTCTTTTCTCAGTTCCCACATCTTCTTTCCCATTTCTCTCTTAACATTATTTCTTCCATTTCCAACCAAATTCACACATCAATTCCTTCTAAACTCAAGATCCATGCATAATTTCTCATTCTCTACCACTTTTCCACCATAAAAATGAAAACTTCAACCATCTTCACCTCTTACACTCCACGCACCATTATTGGGGCACAAGAAAGAAAACCGAATTAACAAGGAATTGTTAGCTCAAATTTTTCTTTATATATATATATATATATATATATATATATATATATATATATATATATATATATATATATATATGTATTTATATATATATATATATATATATATATATATATATATATATATATATATATATATATATATATATATATATATATATATATATATATATATATATATATATATATATATATATATATGTATATATATATATATATATGTATATATATATATATATATATGTATATATATATATATATATATATATATATATATATATATATATATATATATATATATGTATATATATATATATATATGTATATATATATACATATATGTATATATATATATATATATATATATATATATATATATATATACATATATATATATATATATATATATATATATATATATATATAAATATATATATATATATATATATATATATATATATATATATACATATATATATATATATATATATATGAATATGTATGTATATATATATATATATATATATATATATATATATATATATATATATATATATATATATATATATATATATATATATATATATATATATATATATATATATATATATATATATATATATATATATATATATATATATATATATATATA